>NW_014569645.1:203994-289138 GCF_001313835.1 Polistes canadensis
AAAAAAAAAAAAAAAGAAAAATAATAGGGGATCCAAAGAGTGGTGGTAGAAAAATCTATATATGGTATTCGTCGGTGGTTAAAGTTATTCGGACGAAATAGTTTCCAAATGAATTCGCGAGATTATGCTCTCCGTGCATTTCTAACACGTTGGAACAATTCCGCAGGAATTTTTCTATGCCATTAGTACGAATATTTTACTTTTTTTCACACCCCTGACTCCATTTCAATTTCATTCTTTTCTTCTTTCCTTTTTTTTTCTATTTTAATTACTCTCGTTTATATAGTCGATCAATTATGGATACGCATCAATCGTGATAAATATTTATTTGCAATAAACTCGTAAAAACAAATTTCATTAAGACTTTCGTTAGTTCGAATGGAAAAGCTAATGAATACGACTAAAGTTAAAAACAAGTTTATCGATAGTCCGATTAAAAAGACATTAAAAATTGGAAAAATCAACGTTCCCACTTGCTAAACGACTTTTCATTAATCTTCTGTCAAATCGATTGAAAACAGTTTTACCAGGTTACAGAATCTTGTAATCTGTGAAATCACGAAAGTTGAGAGGAATTAAAGCACGCCGAGAGAGAGAAAGGGCGAACGGGGTTAAAACATTTAATTTCACGTTCTCTTCTCGCAACCCTTCTTCTCCGCCTACTTCTACCCCTTTTGACTATATGTCTCTTTTTCTTGTCTAGGGCGAACGGCAAACCTATGGGTATGTAGTATTCGTGAAATTGGGGACGAAATTAAACGTAGAAGTACCGTTCATTATTCCAGAATATGTAGGTGGAATATTTGTCAGCTATGATAAGGTCATATCTGAGTACGAGGAGATTTTCATTCTTTCTTTCATTTACGTCTCTATCTCTAACTTCATTAAGTCCGCTTTAATAATAACAAGTTGTCAATTATTTGGGCAATACACAGTCGTAGAAATAGGAATATCATTTTCTAAGTTACGGAGCCATAAAGGAATCGCGGTTCTCGCGAGATTATGATTTTTTATTGATAAAAAATATAAAATAAAAGTTACAAAATCGAGATTGATCTCTCGTTGATCCTTTCGATTATCCGAAAGAAGTATGACTGGAAATAAGAAACGTATTTGAATGGAAAGATAAAGATATAGTACGGGATGCCTTCTTATCTGTAAGCTTATGCAAATTGTGAAGCAGTTTGCCACGGTGGATTAGCATAGATCCGACCTAGAAGTGATCTATACGCGATCATGTCTTGGAATAATCGTTTAGAGAGGGACGACAAAAAAAAAACCGAGGAGAAAACTTATGTGCCTACCTCCACGTTTGTCTTTTTTCATCTTGTTAATCATTTGGAAATGTATTTTTTTACATACGTTAAGTTTATTCCTATTTATTAATTACAATTTGTATCATTTATAAAACTTGTTTAAACATTTAGGTTCGTAGGATTCTTTTTTTCTTGGGGAAAAATGCAAAATTTAATAAAGAAGCAGTGCATACAAGATAAGAAGCTTACCTTAAAACCGAATAAACGTCATTCTAAGGAAGATTTTAAATAGATCGTAATTTCGAAAGACGTTGAGCTCGACACGAACGTTGATCCGCACGCGGATGCGGACGCGGGATGCAGACGCGGGATGCAGACGCGGGATGCAGACGCTTGATGCACCCTGTCACCGATATTACCTGATATCTTTTACTCGAATAACATTATGAATGTCTTTAAAGTAGACAGTATATTACAAACTTTATATCAAATATAATTAAAGCTGCTAAAGTATGTAAGAGTACGAGACAAAAATAATGTAATAATCCAAATTTCATTTATTTTCCAATAATCGAATAAAGAAATCTGAAGCCCTCTAGATTTGCACAATTCAGCAGTGTTATTTTAATTCAACATCAAAATACCATTTCCATTGATAAAAGAAGGAAGAGAATGAAATATTGGAAAGGATTTAAATGATTCGCTATAACCCATTAGATCGAGAACTCAATCATGATTTATCTCATCGCGAAGATCGCGTTCAGTCGAGTTATGCGAACTGCATGATCGGATTTTCAAAGACGTACCTTACTCTAAGACGTTAATCTTCTCTTCGATGGCTGCTAACCAAAGAAACTACTTGAATTTTCGATATCCTTTGCAGTATTTCTTTCTCTTACTAGATCATCGATTCTCTGATTTTACACAAGAAAACTTTATTCCCGTTTCTGTACATATAGATACCGGGTGTACCACTTCATTCTATCACCTTTTCAAGTGCACATTGTGGATGTGCATTTGCATAAAAAGAAAGTATAACAATTGTACGCGTAATTTATACTATTTATTATATGTATACAATCAAATGTTTTCTAATATTATACGCGAGTTCGCAAAAAAATTGATGGGGGTCTTGAAAAAATTATTTTTCATCGTTAGATGCGAATTTAGAAATGACGTTGCAAATTTCTCCTAAATATTTGTTCTTTCACATACAATGCACTAGACAAATGTTTCAGACGATTAAATTAAACGTTACACTCGGTATATTTCTATCTTATTTTCTTTGGTTCTTTATCTATTCAACTATCTATCTACCTATCTATCTCTTTCATTTCTCTAACAAGTTCTGTGCCATAAGACGAAAGTTTGAAATTCCTCGATACTTCTAAGAAAGTTACTTGCGATTCTAACCAGTTACATAATTCTACCGAGTTTTATCTCTCTTATTTTTTCCATCTATTATCTAAGATTTATAAGGTCATTACATCCATTGAATTAATGTATGATTCCTATATAATCGATAGTCTTTTGATTGATATATCCAATAATTTTTATACTTCATTGATTGAAAAGTCAACTTTTCTCACTTTAATAATAGTCGTATATAGAAATATATGCTTGCATATATCGTATAAATAAAAAATAATTATATATATACACACATATAAATTATTGTATAATATAATATTATCGTTTAACAATGGTTCGTGCGTGCATCTCATTGTCCACGTACATTTCGTATAATTAAATGCAAAGTGGACCGAGTAAGATAGATTGAGCCTTATCGTACGTCATGAATTATGTAAAAATTAATTAATAATTGCGAGAAGGTGCCAAGTAGCAAAATATTTAAATGAGAATCTGATGAGAATCTGTTTGCTGATTAACCATTCTTCAAAATGACTTCTACCTATGATAAAATAATAATATTATCTCTGGTATATAAAATTAAAGAAAAAAATGGTTTAATCGTTAGTCGCTATTTTAATATTTTTCTTCGAACGCGTAACCCATTCGAGATGAATTTTCGCGCATCGATATTATTTATTGATAAAATTCGAAAAATAGGCAAAGATAGATGTAGAAAAATAAAGAGAAATGAATAAAATTCGTGATATCGCGGTATCGTTTTCTCATAATAGTTTGTACAATACCTTTGCCGATCGTTAAAAAAGAAAAAGAAAAAATAAAGATAAAGGGAAAAGAAACAAAACGAAAAACTGATTTAATTAAAACTTGCTCTATCTCGATATTGTTACTACGAATATTTACAATGGATTCTGTAATCCATCGAAGAGAGATCGAATTGTTTTTTCTTTTTTATATGTATTTACTTCTTCCTAGCGTTTTTAATTAATGATTTTTTTCTCTTACTCCTTTATTCCTTCTTTTTTTTCTAGCGAATTTCATAGTGCATACTTTTAATCAATATTATTGGATAGAACATTCGACGGATAACACGAGTGCAAACATTTTCGATGTGTTAAAACAATTTTGATTTGTTTAATTTCACGCGCCTAACTTGACGCGAATATAAAATATAAAAATGAAAGAATGGTTGCTTTTAAAATTCTATTTTAAATTATATTCCTACTTTTTTTATTCAGAAAAATCTTTAATCAAAGTGATCAATGAAATAAATCAAATGACTAATGACAGGAATAATACTTGTAATAAATAATATATAAAAGACATAAATTTTAGATGAATTTAAACTATTGAAGCAAATCTTAAAGCATTTGTCGAAATGACAATCCTTAATATGTATTACGTATTTCCATTTGCAAAGCATAAGCTCCGATGAAATCCGAGCTACGAACAATTTTCATCCTTGCGCGTGTTGTCGATTATGCGATCACACATACACGCGCATTATACGAATACACAAGTGAGATATTTCGATATCGCATAGAATATACATAAATACACCAATGACATTCATAACATATTCTAGTATCATTTATATATGCACGTATATGCACATATACGTGCAAGAATATTGACGCATCTTCGATCGAACGATTATTAACCGCATTGCCGGACGCAGGTACAATTAACTATTGCATATTGCTATCGATCGATCACGTCGATCTACGTGGTTTATGTTAATTTCCGTCAAAACATCATTTTCATTCGTAGCTTCCCCATACGATAACCATAACTTCCTCGTATACGAGATCTGAAATTATAGAAAAGTTCAGAGTCCAACAGGTTCATTTATAAATACTTTTTTTTTCAATTAGAATTTCGATAGGTGAATTATAATCTAAAGAGAAAACAAAGTAAATCTTTTATAGAACACTAATGTTCTTAGCATTATCTCGTAACTATTAAATTTCACAGATTACTATACATTAATAAAGGTTAACGAATAGTTGTGCAGCGTAATTTAGTACAATATGAGGATATAATAGGATACTCGGAAGGTGTGTTCTTACACTGACGGAAATACGAAAACACGCGTGATGCATATGTCGAGACTATACTATAGAGAAGGTTCGAAGAAGATCATTAGTGTCGCATATGAGATCGTTACGAGGGAATCGAGCTCTCCTAGCTATTTGCAGCATCGCCCATTAATATTCTCTGCTTTTATTTTTTACTCATTTTTTTGTCTTCCTTCTCCGTTCGTTCGTTGGTTCGTTCGTTCGCTTGCTAGCGAATTGATCAACGAATAGCAATGCTGTCGGACCTACCTCGTAATTAATTTGAATGAACGTATTCAATGTAATCCAGGAAGATCGTTATCGATGTAGTAATATATACTTCAAATTGATTTGTTCCGATTATTAAGGATTCTTTTCTATGATATTCGAAATATAATAGAAATAGAAGAAAGATTCAAAGACTCTTTGAATTTGAAATTTCATCGATTTTCGTAGGCTTGCCTATGCATTTTAATATCATTTAATTTCAAAGTGGAAGAAAAATAAAGTCAATGGAATTTTTGTTAAATTAAAAAAAAGCTCCGAAGTTACGAATGCATTTTATAGATATTGATCTATATATCAATTCTTGAAAAAACGTTGTTCGCAGCGAAGCGTGCACCTTTAGGATCTCGTAGGTGAATGATACGAAAAAGAAAATAAAAAAGAGAAGAAGAGAGAGAGAGAGAGAGAGAGAGAGAGAGAGAGAGAGAAAAATGTGGATCGCACGTTTGAAGCTTCGGTATTTTACAAAAACACTAGTGCTCGGTATTTCTCTGCTCGATGAACAAACGAACAAACGAAACGAATGAACCAACGAACGAACGAACGAACCAACCAACGAACGAACCAACGAACGAACCAACGAAGATCGGATTACCATCTTTGAAGAGACGACGAGTACGATCGGATTACGAGTCTTTAAAACCAGATACGTCTTTATAAATGTAAAGTCCTTTCGAATTTCAACAAGATACGATGATTTTCAAGTTTGCAGTTACTTTTACTAGACAAAAAATAATCTACAGTCATCCTTAAAACCTAATTTATTTGGCGATTTTCACGCGTGCAATTAAAGAGAAACAAATAGTAATCTTTGGTGAAAAGAATTTCTACGAAATTGATCCATCCAGATTAAATATCCACGTTAATTATACTTGACGTTTGTTCCGAAGATATTCGATCGTAGAAAAATGAAAGAAAACGTTGAGAGGGGAAAGTTGGTTTCCCATCGGATCCGGAAAATGAGTGTGTTAGAAAGGGAAAAAGAAAAATGAAGAGAGAGAGATAGAAGGATTTGAAGTTTTCAAACTTCTTCACGGCAACTTTTCGCGATTTAATTACAGAAGACGACGGAAGTTGCAGTGGAAGAGGAGGTAGGGAGGGTAGCTTACCAGGTAGCTTGCCGGGAGGGTTGGAAATCAAAAAAAAAAAGAACAAAAATAGCAGAGAGAGAGAGGAAGAATGTTGCTTATTCAACGATCGGTACCGGTAATACGAATTCCGTTTAATTTACAAGTCTACGTTGAATTCAATCGTATCGATGGTTGCACCCAACCAATTAAGGATTCGCATATCGATAAATCTGACTGATGCTTTTTAACGAAAGAAGAAGAAAACAAAATGTAGAAAAGGAAAGGAAGGATGAAGGAATGAAAATAAAGAAACTAGATTTCCTTCGAACTAAGTTAATTGACGTTTTATCAATGAGAATTAAAACTTATTCGATGTTTACGTATGATTTCTAATATAACATTTGATATAATAAAATGAAAAATATGATAATAAATTGTGTATAAATGTATATATATATATATATATATAATATAAATTGGAAATATTAGGTAATAACGATGGAATCGAAGATGGATTGGTAAGAAACATAGAAATGAAAAGAATCGGGAATAGTAAGTTCATAGTCTATAGTCTTGGACGAAAGCTTGCAACCTCTCTTTACGGAGATAAATTCTAAAGCCAAAGTTGGATCATTAAGGCCATCTTCCTTCTCTCTCTCTCTCTCTCTCACACACTCTCTCATCTGTAAGTTTATTACGAAGGATACGAATCTATTATGACGAGGGTGCATCCAAACTAAAACTAAATAGATTCAACAAAAAAGTTATAATGAGCTGATGCTTCCGTTAAAGAATAAACTTAGATATTTTGTTAGCTAACAAATCGGTTATCGGTATACAATTTATAACTATTTAGAAAGAAAGTTTTTATTACAAATTCGAGTTTACTTAATGCTCTAATCGATTAAGTCGTTTTATCGTTTTGCATACACGCCACCCAGAGTTCCTGTTTCTTTTGTTTAATTTATGCACGAGGCCTACTGTTGTATGTTACATCAATTTTTTCAAATATTATATTTAATTATATCCGTATAATTAATATGTTGATTATATAAAATTTAGTTGAAAGAAACCTGAATACCAACATCCTGTATACGAATAAAATGAATTCTCCGTTCGGAGCGTAAAATGATATCGCGTATATAAAAAAATTGAACGTAAAATAAATTATTAAGAGATTATATTTTAATTCGTATGAAAAAAAAAGAAAAATTGCAAGTGTGTGTTTATATATATATATATAAAAAAAAAAAAAAGAGTAGCGAGTAAATAGAGTATTCCTCTTTTTCAATAATAACGATATTATAATCAAAGGACGAATATGTTCCTTCGGATGAATATTGCACGCAATTCTTTAATACCATCTTCTTTTCCCTTTATCGTGGAAAATAAAAGGAAAGGAGATTGAAAGGAAAGGTAAAAGGAAACTAAAGGAAATATAACAAAATCGTCGGAAGCTCTGTACCTCGCAGAATTCAGATTATTATGTAATTTTGCTCGGATCTCTTCCTTTAGACGACTCGTTGCGATGAACGTGTTGCACCCACGTGCTTGGAATTTATCTCCATTTTCTTTTCCGTCCTTTCAACCTTTTCGAAGGATGAAGAAGGGTTGGCGGAGGTGAAAGGGTGGGGTAGGGAAGAGAACTGCTCGGTTAAGACGAGAAAAAAAAAAAGAAAAAGAGTGACAAGAGGGTCGCGAGTGGGTGCTACAGGAATAAGGGTAAAGACAGGGGAAAGGGGACGACGATAATTTACCGCAAAGGCGAAAAGCGAGCTACGAGGGAAATAAATAACACCGGGAGTGAGTGAGAGAGAACGTCAGACGAATCAGAAGGGCACTAAAAGGGCGTTCACACGCAACTCCTCGAACCTTCTGCTTTACACAGTCTCTTCTTTTCTTTTATTTCTATTTTCTTTTTAGAATAAACAATACTAAAGCGCACAAATGGAATGATATCAAATTGTTTAGTTTCAAAACTCTTTATACTAATGTAAATTTGGTGCATATCAAATTAATCGAATTAATTTTAACGTGACAAAAGAAAAAAAACAAACGTGGAAATATTTTTTATTTTATTTTAATGTAAAAAGATTGCTAAGAACTCATATGCAAGAACTGTATGGTCACCGTTCGAACAGGATAAAATGACTGACATTATTTATAAAATTGTACGAAAAGAAATAAAAGAAATAAGAAAAAATGTAGAATCGTTCGTCGAGTAAAAAGGTGAATTTCGATGTCAGAGGTCAGAGAAAACGTTTTCTCGCTGCTATGTATTACATACTCGTAACACAGTAGTGCAGTGTACCCACTACTACTCATGGAAGAGAAACTGTAAAGGGAAATACTTGAAAATATCTTGCGGTCTCGTACGGAGAAAGATTCATTCAGAGAGGAAGAGATAGAAAGGAGAAATAAATAAGATAGTTAAAGAAGGTAAATAAGTAGCGAGATCGTTGCTACCCTTTTACGAATCTCGAGTAAGGGTCATCTTACGTTTTTCCTACACAAATCTGATTCCTCTAATTTTCTTGGTAAAAGTATGATAGAAAAGAAATGTGGAAAAAGATACGAGGAAAAGAATAGTATATAGAGACCAATTAGATTTGTTTCAATATTATTACGATTTTTCTATAAAAATATCTTATTTCAAGAAAAAGATATATTAATAATAGGATAATATAATCATTATGATCGTAATAAAAATAATACAGAGATATATATATATATATAATGAAAAAAGATGTATCGATATATTTTGTCGATTCGAGTTAAATCCAAATCGATAGAAATCGATCCACGAGGAAGAAAAGTTTTTCTCTGTAAGCCTGAACATTAGCGTTTCGATATCGTTTCTAAAGCTCTTTGTCCTCGAAGCTTTTCGACTCCCAGCTTTCCTCGGGGATAATAGGAATTGTTGGAATTCTCGACTTCCGGGAAATAATTAGAACGAAAGAGATGAGAGAATACGTGAAGGAGTAAAAGGAAAAAAGAGAAAAAAAACAGAAAGAAAGATAGCCCAATCTTTCGGAGGTTTGTATTAGAGGATTTCTATAAAAGTTTTACATATCCGAATTTTAATATTGTTTCTTTTTGATTAACAAGGATTTTCTTTTATTTTAATTATTATTTTCAAATCTGTTTATTTTGAAATCATCCTAAATACGTTGCATCCAACTGCATCGATTTGTCGATATTATCGAGCTTGTCGATAAGAATTAATAGTATAAAAAATACTAAAATTCTTATTTATTATCCAAATACGAATATTAAAACTTTATTTCAATAGATAAAATATCATAGCCCAATTTATTGAAATGTAATATACTAAAAGTAATCAACAAATAATATTTTATCTACCGTTATTGATTTAATTAAACCGTATAAAATTGTGATAATTAAATGAAAATTCAACAAATTTAGTTTCGGCAAAACAATACCACACAATCGGCGTATAAAGTTTATTTTATAATAACAATAAATTTTGTTTTACTCAACGTTAGAGTTGCATGTATAATATTAACGATCCCATATACATATATATATATATAATAAACATGTATATCTAATGAAAAAAATTGATTTCACCTGTTAGAAAAAATATATGTATACGTATGTGTATAACTCTTCTCGGACGATATTCAAATGAATCGTTTCCTTTCAACGAGCCGCTCTCTTTTTTCCCTTTTTCTCTTTTTCCCTTTTCCCTCGCTTATTTTCACTGCGTTTGATTCATAGCACCGGAAAAAGTCCAGATGGATACGATACGGAGTCGACGTACGCTTGCTGGAAAATATCGACGAACAAAAGCGTTCGAACTTACACGCGTATCACCATACACACACACACACACATATATCTATGTCTATCCGTGTTACCACCCACTATTAACTTAATTTTAGAATTCTTACTACTCTTCTCTCTTCTCTCTCTACTTATATATATTTTTTTTTGCCATATGTATATTTTGTTCTCTCTTACCTCTCATTTTTTTTTTAATACTTATTTTCATTTTAAATTGTACTCCTTTTCTCTCTCTCTTTTTCCTCGTATTATTTTATTTTCATTTCTTTGCCCCATTATTATTTTTATTCTCACTTTCTCTCCCTCTCTCTCTCTCTCTCTTTTTTTACTCGTTCTTTTTCTCGTGCATACTCTGTGCCTAATTCTCATTCTAATCCTCTCTCTATTCCTCGTATTCTTTGAATCATTCTTTTTCCATTTTTTGGATTTATTTTATGTGTTTATTTTATTTGATGATAGAAAAATAGACAAATATGACGGAGGTATGGAAGTGTAACGTACGTGTATCTCTTTGATCTAGGCCATCCAGTTAGAGCATCCAGTTAGAGCATCCAGTTAGAGCATCCAGTTAGGCCATCCAGTTAGGCTTGCACGTACGGTAGTTTGGATTTTCCACGATCGTACTCAACCTGGTATTGTAGTATGCTTCAGTGAATCATGCCTGACCTTAATTACGATTATTTCGAGGGCATACGAATTAACACTAGCGGCCCTTTTACTTGACAGCAGTTATAACAAGCGTTAACTGACCCTGGAAAATGTATCACCCGTTTATCTCTTCATCTCTTTTATTCTATTAATCGTTCTATCATTTTTTCGAATCGTACAATATCTCTCATTCTCTATTTTATTAATAATAATTACGAATGGGAACACAAAATTGTCAAACTTTCGTATTTTTATGAAAAGTCATAAAGAGTCGGTGCTTTTTGCGAAAGCGGTTGCAAAAATAAAAGAAAAAAATGAATGAAATGAATTTTCCGTTCGTATGAAATACGAAAGGAAGATCCTTCTTCTATTTCTTTCGGATCGTTCTCTTTTCAATATCTTTCTCGTAAAACCACGATCTCCTGTTTGTCGATTCGAAGGAAGAAAGTTTTTGGAATGTATGTAACTCGGTATGTATTATATTATATACTTTCCTACTTAATGTTACACACCACGAAGAAGACAAATATGAACTTATGTTAGTTGCTGACGTCGTGAATTTTCTCTCTCTCTTTCTCTCGTCGATCATAGAATTTAATATTTCCCGTGCTTAAACCATCTCTCCCTAGATCGTGTAATTTAATTCCACCTTAATTTACAACGTAAGCCACCTAACTTGATTTACCTTGAATCGCTTCCAAATTGTACATTAATCATTTTTATTACGAATTGTGTGTAAACTTGTGTAAAATAAATTACATATATATATATACATTTATAGAAGTCTACGAAGATTAATAACAATAATCACGGGGGAGCTATTGGTTTTATTTAATATATGTAAATATTTGTCGAGAGTAGTCACTGTACACTATACATATGCAAACAAGTATAATCTGTAGCACTATGTAACCCGTTTTCATTCATCTCGGAATTTGAGATGGAGGGAAAAAAGTCGAGTTGCGGCTCTCTCCCACCCCCGTTTACATAGAAGCGCTGTTTTTCCAAGCATAAGAGAAGAAAAAAAAAAAACAAGAAAAAGAAGGAAAAAGGAACAGACTTGTAGGTGGGTTTTTAATAGACGGCACTGATCTAACCCGTGCCGCGAAACGAACCAAGCGGAATAATTGCGGCTCTTTAATTACTTACGCTCTTCGCACGCTCGACCGGGACGATTACCGTCGATTACCGGAATCCTACCACCCTCCTTCCACCCTCCTTCCACCCACCCTCTCCACAAAAGCATTCCTCTTCAACCGACTTACCGATTTTCAACGAGAAACTTTCCGATATCTGTTTTTACGTTTTGTTTGCAACTTCCGATACTTGAAAATTTAAACGCGTGCTAACAACAATTACATCGACCGTCTACAAACAATTTGCAATATTTTTTCTTATCATTGCATCATGTATTAAGTTGTCCCATAAGTTATTTCCGCGCCACGTTATGTTTCTAGCTTATCTTTTGTCCGTTTATGGCATCGATTTCAATCGTCTCACAGCTTTTTCTATGTAAAATATCATTTTCTCTTCTGTGGTTTTTTATTTGTATTTTTTATAGTAATATAAATACGTATACTTATGCATATATGCATAATATTACATACGCTTTATGCATATATTATGTATGGTCATACATAAATATATAAATTTTGCAATTTCAATTACAAACTAATTTAAAGTAAATTACAAAATATATGAATTTTTTAATATATTTTATAATAATTGTATACACACACACACACACACACAAAAGCACTCGCGCGCCCGTGTATTAATTAATAATGAGGTTTGAATACGATTTGCGCGAAAGTTAAAAGGTTTTCACTCATTACGAGAGTATCTTGTAATTCTATAATATATAATTTTAACATAATAAATAATAAGTATCTATTTTTAAATTAAGATTCTTTTAACTCCGATTAAATCATTTTTAATACTCGTTATTTACTACGAATTCTATCAAATTTATTCCTTTTCTCTCTAGTGGTTATTCTAAAAAAAAAAAAAAAAAGAAATAAAAAGTATGATAAAAAAGGTCAGTCGAAAGAAAAGTTTAGTTAGAAAAGGCAAAGTTCATTTGATACGTCCAGGTGACGCTCAGGATATCAGAAAAGTTTTCTAAAGATTTTCACTTTGGTCACTTTTCCCACCATTTTATTTTCTTCTTTCTGTCTCTTTCTTTCTCTTATTGTCAGTATAATACAATCTCATTCATATTCCATTTTATAGTTTTATAACATATTTCAAATCTATGTAAATAAATTATAGTTTTTCTTTTAAATATTTTTCTCGAATATCTCCTAATAATAATATATAATAATACTATACCATAATATAGGGTTGCATTTATTTATGATAATTAAAGATTTATCTACGTTTAAATGATCCCCGATGAAAGATTGATCTGTATTTAAACGATTTAGAAAATTAATTATCTTCATAATTCACATCTAAAAACAATTACCTTTTGCCAATTGAATTCATCGCGGTTCAATAATTGATATGTAAATACGCGTGTACAAAATTCGAGTATGCGATGATGGGTCATGTTAACAAATCATTTTCAGCCTAATTTTGATCTTATTTTTATCATTATTTTTTCTTTCACTCTGTATATATCCATTCGTTATTCTTAAATATTCGAGTAAAAAAAGATAGAAAGAATAATTTGAAGCCAACAATTTCGAGCTGTACAATAAAGAAAAAAAAGAAAAAAGAGAAAGAGAAAGAAATAAAATAAAAAAAACATCTGATAATATAACAACCATAGTCAGTACTGCTATGCAACGAGAGAAGAAGCAGAAGCCTTTTGTTCGTCCAATTTAAAGAAACGAAATGCGATCGTTATCGCGTGATTAATCGCTCAGTATAACAGCCTCGAACTTATCCTACCATCTTTCTTCTTCTCGACGTTCGTGGAATAGATTTTACGTTTTCTCTATCTTTCTTTCGTGTCTTTCGTGAAAACAAGACGTTCGTTTTATGCTAACAAGATAAGTACCAATTATGTATAGTGACTGTACGGTAAAATGAAAATCATATTAAATGATCGAAGCTATATATATATTGTTGTTTAAATTCTCAACTGATATTTTATAATTCCCCCATTTCCTATTTCATTGAATTATCATTTTATTGCGAATCGTTCTTTGAACAAAAATGCATCAAGGTTTGCGTCTAATAAATAACAAAAATATGATGCCGAACGATCCTGGTAATTCGTTCCCAAGGTTTGGCTTGCGGGTCGGAGGGGGTAGTTTAAAGTGTTAGAACATTCGCACCCGAAAGATCACACACGAAGACCCATTTTTTTGTAATCGATAACTAATTAATTTTTCTCAATATATATAAATTAATTTACTTAGTTTTTTTTTTTCCATATAAAATCTTGCACCACCGGCTACTGAAGACTGTAATAAATCTATGTACCCCTCATTATATATAATTTATGCATATGATATGTGTAAATAAATGACGTATATATGATGTATGTGTCAGCATGTAAATGATGGATGACAGCATGTAGGATGTTTAAACATGTATGTATATTTGTACCTATGTAAATATGTAAAAGCCACGTGAGTGTAGATGAAGCTGTCTCGAAAGTTCGGAAATGTTGATCAACGAGACAAATTTGTTTGGTTCAATACATTTATTTTGTTTTGATTATCTTACCGGTCTTCGTGGCTCAAGTGGTAGAGCGTTCTTTCGGAATGCGAAAGATCCTGGGTTCGAATCCCAGGCCTTTCTCTCGACTTTGTAAACAACTGAAGTTCGATTTTATTTGGGTGAGTTCATCATCATTATAGAAACCAAAAATGCGTCAGGGTTGCGTCTATAAATAATATAAAAAAATAAAAATACCGAACGATCCTGGTAAATTCGTTCCTAAGTTGTTTGCGGTCGAAGGATAGTTAAAGGGTCAGAATATTCGCACCGAAAGATCACACACGAAGACCCATTTTTTTGTAATCGATAACTAATTAATTAACTTTTAGGAACCAACCTTTCGATTTTTAACTAAGCGAGAGTATATTTTTTAACAAAAATCTACTGAGATGCGGTTGCAAATCGGCACATCGAAAAATTGGCACATTGTAAATTTATTTTAATCATCTCTTCTTCTTTGTAATTTCTTTATATATATATATATATATATATATATATATAAATATTTAYGTAAATACTTATTTATACAAAGAGATAGATAGATAGATAGATAGATAGATAAAAAGAAAGAGAGGTCCCCTGGGGATTTGTAGGTTTTTATTAAAGTAACCATACTCAGTCGGCAACCAAAAAATCCGTAATCACTTATTTGCCAACCGAATAAGAACATTTCTAATGACTCTCCCTGCGTTTCCTTCTTACTTTCCACTTTTCTTAATTACCAGTTCCGATTCCTCATTAACTTTGTTCGTTTAACGTACGAAGTATCTTTCTCTCTCTCTCTCTCTCTCTCTCTCTATCCGGTAGCTCATCCCTAAGATAAATTCGAATAAAGATGCAAAGAGAGAGAGAGAGAGAGAGAGAGTAAAGGAATACAAATAAAAATAATTTAAAAATATATAAATAGAGTTGCGCCAAAGGGAAAAGTCGATGAGACAAAATTAATGGGACGAAGAGAAAAAGAAAAAGACACGATGATGATAAGGGTTCGAGATTTTTTGTAAACAAATAAAAAAATTATAATTTGTTGAAGTAAAAGAGTTATCTGGTATAAGGTGTAGCTTTTCTCTTTACTTACTTTGACGATGTTTAATAAGTATACTTAATTAAAATCTCATCGTTATATAAAGCAAACAAGTAAACTGTAATTTATCTATCACTCCTCTTCTTTTCGTCTTATATTTTGTTGTTTGTTTAAATAAAAAAGAAATAATTCAATAATTAGTGTTATAAAATATTAAGATCGTTTATCCCTGAGAATACGTAAAATATGATAGAAGCAAGAAGAAAGTTGATGAATGGAAAATATTAGATTAGTTGCAACTTATCCTTCCATTATCGTGATCCATTTAAGAGAGGGATATCGTGCTTAGGCTAGATCTATCAGGATACTTAGGGGCAACTTGTTCTTGCCATTAAAGGATCCAAAATACTGAAGTTTACAACATAACGTATAGTCCGAACATTAGCCTACGTCGAATCATAATTACTTCGGTTTTATACCTTCCTTAAGGTATAAAGGCGCGTCTTACCTTAAAGGTTTCCATTAAAGGTAACCTCCTATACCTTAATTTATGTTGGCATGGTTGCCTTAGGACGAGATAGGTCTCGTCGCTGTTCTCTTCGTTTTCGGAAGAAGCTAATTGATTTATCTCTTTAGTAATCTTAAGGTTATTTCATTGAATTTTTTAATTAATGTTTCGCGTATTTGTATTATTTATAATGTAGTTGCGCTAATAAAATTATAGAATTTATCGGACACGTATAAAGTAGATTTTTTCGCCGGTAACATTTCAACGTTTCATTTCTAACTAACTATTTTTCTCTTATTTCTTTGTTAATCTTATATTTTCTCTTCTACGTTTCTTTATTTTCCCTGACGTTGGTTTTAAAGAAAATTGTTCTTTCTGCATGATAGTCGTTTCACGTGAAACGAGGATACATCCAGATTTCATAGGTCTCACGTCCGCAGAATATCCGTTAAATCCTTTAGGAGTAGCAGGAAGGAGGAAGGTGGAGGGGAAGAGGGGAAGGAAGAGGGAAAGGAAGAGGAAAGGTGCATCGCTTTGCATCGGAAAGTATACCGTAAAGTAACTTGGATCGATCTATCGTTCTCGATTACGTGCTTCTTCTATTCTTTACCTATATCCAAGCAGCTTGTATTATCTCGATGAATGGTTCACCTTAGATTATAGACCGTTATCGAAACCCTCGTTCTTCTTTTCCCTATCTTTTTCTCTTCCTTTTTTTTTGCATTATCGCGAAAACTGTTTAAACCATATACAAAGTATCGAAGATTTTTTTCTCAAGGAAATTTTACGAACCTACGTTAGATAGGAGCCGTCGATTATCCGAACTTCGGTTATTCGAATATAAAATGAGTTACCTATGCTACGTACTTATTACTTATACAATATTCCGATCAAATTTTTCTAAGAAAAAGAAAAATAACTGAATTTAAAAGTATGCTAGAAATAATTTATTCAATAGTTTATCATCGTTCATGATATTTAAATAAAACTTGCAAAAATACTGCAACCAGTTATTTGCAATAAAAACTAAAAGTACAGAAGAAAGAAATATCTTTTGAAAAATTGACTGACTACGTGTATGCGTTTGTATAAACGTTAGAGAAAAAATGTTACTCCGTGTTTGTAAGTTTTTCGTTTAGAATTTTTCATATTAGAAAAATCCGGAATGCTTCTCGTTTAGGTACAACCTTAGGAAAATTAACTCGAGTACGCTCGACATCTCGTTCGTTGGTGTATTACAAGCAGTCTGCAAACACGTCGTTAAATATCGGTTCGTTTCGTTCAACCAACATTTCTCTACGAATGTTACATTTTCTCTTCGTCCGAGAGTGTATTCGCTAATATTTGTCGAACATCATGTTGCACCAACGTTGGGGGAGAGAGAGAGAGACAAAAAAAATGTACGTGCGTATATATATACTCAAAAGTATATAGGATTCGTGACTTTTACCTTTCATGCAGAATATATCACGTACACACACACATATATATATATATATACGCAATGCATTTATTTAATATTATTTATTTTTCTCTCCCTTTTTCTTATAAAATTTCATATACGCGTATTTTGACATATTAATTTCTACAAAATACGTAGGGAGAAAAATAATATAATGTTGCTTTTATCAAATACTTTTTGCTGGAAGGATTTTGAAAATAATTTGAATATTCTTGTTTAATAGTTTTGTTTTTCATCTACAAATAAAAGGATGAAATTTCATTCGCGTTTAATAATTGACTTTGTTTCGATTTATGAAAAAAGACGCGGTGAACAATATTTGACGATAAATACATTTTCAAACGATGATAAAAAAAAAACAACAAAAAAATAATTCCAAAATAAATGTTTCTCTCTGTTCGCGTAAAAAAGCGAAAAATTGCGAATAGAACTCGCGGTAGTAATTAATTTTACGTTTACTCGTGGACAAAAATTGACGAGTAAATAAATTATACACGCGTTCTTTCTACTTTCGTTTGCGAACAAAATACACGCATGTAATAATAATTATTGAAATGAACGAAAAATTTGCACCTCCCCAAAAAAATAGAAAGAATTTTGAAAATCATGACCACTGTAACTTTAATATTTATCTCTTAGTAGACGGTAACCCGTGAAAAATGATCATCCCTAGTGTAAACTTTGTCGTAACACGGTATGGTGTCACTTTTACATTTTTTATCTTATTTCCTTTTCGAAATAGTAACGGTTCATTGCGCGCGTTAACATACGAGTACCTTTTCTCATCCTCTTGAAAATATTCCCTTCTTCTGTTCCCTTTGTACACGTACATAAATGTAATGTACCTGGATACGAACTATGTACGGTATTAAGTTTACTAAAAAGTTAACCAAACTGTGAAAGCACATGATCTACAAGTGGAAACGAGACCAAAGATATTCTTTGAAGTTCCATTAGAAACGTTCTATTAAACAAAATTACAATTAAAATATATCCTACCAACGAAAATATAGTCTTCTTTAATCATCTTTTGCTATCTTAAAGAAAAAGAAAAACCAATCAAATGAAAGATACGAACGGTGAAACGACTCACTTGGTAGAATATTTCTATCTGTTTTCCACTCTCTCTCTCTCTCTCTCTCTCCTTTCTCGTTGGTTAAAGTTTCGCATTATGCATGCACAGAGGAAAATAAATATGCGCATGCGTGCGTGCGGTTGGAGAATGCGGTTCTCTCGCGCGAATCCAAGCTTTTTCTTGCAATTCATATTTAAAAGGAAACGCGGTTTACATTTTGTTTCCGTTGTAGTCGGTGGTAGACGACGACGACGACGACGACGAGATTCAAAGAATGCAATTATATTCAGTTTCTCGACGTAAAATGTCTTTCCCTTTATGATCAAATCTTCTTTATTTTTCAATGTTTCCCAATCTTTATCTTCTTTTCCTTATTTTTCCTCAATCTGTTTATCCATCTATTCATTTATATCTATTTTTCCATCAATTTACAAATATTTGTAATTTCGTTGAAAAATTCGAATTTTTATTCATAAGGATAAATTTTAGTTTCTATCAATCTATGGTATGATTATTTCATTATCATTTAATTATCTCTTTATCTGTTTAATATTTTATGCATCCATTTTTTTATTTAGACATTCGTTTATTTGTCTATGCAGCTATCTATCCAGTAACGTATTTACTTATCATTCCACCTAATTATCTATCCATCTATTTATCATTTAATCTATGCAATTATTTATCTTTCTATTTAAGAGCATTATATTAAGGAGCTTGCACAGGTTGAAAGAGTTTTATAAATAATATATACAATTAAATATTTATCTATTTAATAATCTATGAAACAAAAAAATCAATGAATCTTCCATTCTTCGTTTCATTTCTCTCTCTTTCTCCTTTTGTTTCATATCTTTTTATTCCTTATTCAATAAAATTGTCTACCTTCCTTTTTATCATTTTACCAATTCATTCAACTCGTTTATACAGTACGAGAAATCCGCGTGGAATTAATATTTTTTTTCTTCTTTTCCTTTTTTCTTATACACGTTTATACTTATTACACGCGCATAAGGAAACATTTGACATAACGCAACATTATTTTTACATTAAAAGATATATTTACTCCCGATCTTTGAAGTCGAACAAAGTCGAATAAACTTAATTGAAAAGTCGACTGAATATTGAAGAAAATGGGGAAAATGGTTAGGAGAGGTATACCACGAGTTACGATAGAAAATGCAAATGAATTAAAGTACGACGGACAGAGGGAAAGAAAGAAAGAAAGAAAGAAAGAAAAGAAAAGAAAAGAAAGAGAAAAAGATGATAAAAAGAAGAATGAGAGAAAGAGCTTTCAGTGAGCTTTATAAAATGCAAGAGAGAGTTTGAATTTTTTACGAGCCAATATTAAGAAAACGTCTTCTTTCTCTAATTTTTCTTACCTTCTTTTATTTAATTGAGAGACACTGAAAGTATACAGAATGTTTGTAAAAATAGATAGATAAGAGAATTTCATAGGATTTATGATTATAAAAAAAGAATATGTGTTATATATAATGTATGACTAGGGAAAAAGATTCGATTAGGTTAACTTGTGTAATAGACACACATGCATGGATCCGGAAAATAATTTCATTAGCATGATAGTTACTGAAATTCGCTGACAATGAACAGGGAATAATTTGGAACCTTCAAAGTCTCTCACCATGTACTGTACATATTGTGCATGTTGTAGACCCTTGATTCGTCACATGCCGGCGGCCTTTGCGTGTTACTGACATCCTGAGCGGTTCGTTTCATGTACAATTAACGTACGTAATTATTCGATCCATTGCCTCTCAGCAATTTTCGGATCTAAGGATGTTCGACAAATGGGACAGATCATGATTGTTAATCAACTCGAATTTATTATCATTTTAAATGATTTTCCGTTACGATATATATTCATTGATTTTTTTTATTCTACGCGTGTACAAATACAATACGTTTGTACTTCTTCTATACTTTTTCTTAATTTTTATAATAATCTCGTTTTATTCTATCATCTCCCTTTCTCTTTCATATACGATCAGACAAGAATGAAATATGAATCAGATATAACCGTGTTATAATTAAATGAAATGGATACCACGTTTGTCGACGCGTATAGAATCGAGTTATGAAAGGATACCAAATGCGGTGGCACGTTTCGATAATCGATATCGAGTAGTATCATCGGACGATCCAATTAACAAAACTAACGATCAACCTTTCCCAGTTGTATTCACGTATACCTATAAAAAGACGATGGTATAGAGTAGAAGGAATGACAGAGAGAGAGAGAGAGAGAGAGAAAGAAAGATTGAAAAACTTGTACATTTGGAATCTAAAAAATAACCGGAGAAAGCAGTATGAAATTCATATAAAATATGATTTATTCATTAAAAAATAAATTGATATTCAGATTTGTGAGCGGATAAAATAAATAACCCGAAAGGTTTGTACGTTTAGCAGTTTAATAAATACTCTTGTGTATATCGCAGGATTGCGAAAATTTGATTAACCTGACGTAAGTAATAATGGTATTATTACTAATAATAAAAGTTTGTACAATAGTAGTAGTAGTAGTTTTAGTAGAAGGGAGAGGATTATTTGGAGTGGAACGAAAGAAAGAAAGAAAGAAAAGAAGAGATAGATTGGATATATATATATATATACACGATGAACAAGTTTCAATGGATTCAAAGCAGAGAGTAAGCTCGTTTCAAGCGTAAATAATTCGCAGAGAATTCCGAAAGGGCTTGCAAGTTTTCTTCCATCTCAAAAAGGAAGAGAAAGAAAAGTGGGAAAGAAGGAGGAAGGGAAGGAGGAAGGGAAGGAGGAAGGGAAGGAACGATCGAAAGAGAAAACCATGGACGATGAACTTGGAAATCTTGATCGTGCTCCATCGGCCCAGAAAAAGTCTCAAACACTCCCTCCCCATCCTTTAGCTAAAGAAAAAGGAAATCCGGAAGAGAAAGAAAGAGAGAGAAAGAAAGAGAGAGAGAGAGAGAGAGGGAAAGCTGATAAACTCGATAGGCCAAAAAAAAGAAAGAAAAAGGGCTGAGAAGGAGCTTGGAAAAATATTTAAAGAAAAAAATAAGGTAGAAGGAAACTAGAGAGAGAAAGAGAGTTGTGAAAGGACCTATGCACAAGATGCACCAAAGCTGCAAACTATCCTAAACTCTTTCTATTTCTTTCTGTTTATTTGTTAATAAATCTTCCTTTATTTTTTTTCATCTATCTGTATCTCTTCTCTCTCTTTCTCATAACTAAGCACTTAACAGAAAATAAATGAACCATTAATAATTTTCTATCGGATTAAACAAAAGTGGTAAACTAGATGGACAACTTTTATTCGATTCGCCATCGAATTATATAACTCGATTGAACTTTAATCGTTCTGTATTTGACGCCGTAAAGGGGGGGGGGGCGACACACGGTATACACTATCCACATACTTATGTACTTAGTATATACCTATATACGTATTTGTACTAATAGAGGATACACTCGTATCGAAGTAAAACGGTTTACGAAGTTGAGGATTACTTCTTGTCAATACCATAAACTCGTAAACGAACCATAAATGAGAGAGAAACAAAGAGAAGAGTGAAAGTGATAATGACAGTAAGAGTGAACTAAATAGAAAGAGAGAGAAAGTGAACATCGAAACTCTTCGGATTAGCGAGAATTGTCATCTTCATTTCCAATTTAATCGTGCGGATGTTGTATCGGCTTACAAATTACAATTAATAGACTAATTGAATCCAGTTGAATATGTTTAATGATTCGAAACTTTGTTGTGTCTGGTTTATCTTATTTTCCTTATTTATTTAAAATTAATCATTTTTCACACATATTTTTCGAACAAACGTATCGTTAATTGTTACATTAATGTATTGTATTGTTTTACTCAATTATCGGATCATTTTTAAATTTAATCGAACAGTTCTATTTGATTATTACGAGTTATTTTAGTATAATTTCAATAATATTTCGTAGAAATGAATAGAAATTATTATCTACACAATAACATTTTGATATATTATTAAGGGTAAATTAAAACGAATCAAGCAGTGCATTCAATTAGTACAAAATTACATAATTATTATGCGTGCATTATGAAGAATTTAAACTTGACGTTAAACCATTAGGAATTTTCTCAACAAAAAAATGTTTATTATCGTATTACATTATATACGCGCGTATTACGAACCACCCTGCATTCTCGTAAAATAATGAATAATAAATAAAACTCAAACTAGCGAGAATAAAGAAAAATGATTTTGATCGTGAAAAATGTATATTAAATTTGCCGAGTCGATATAGATATATTTATCATCAAAATTC
Organism: Polistes canadensis; assembly: GCF_001313835.1. NCBI lineage: Eukaryota > Metazoa > Arthropoda > Insecta > Hymenoptera > Vespidae > Polistes > Polistes canadensis. The sequence continues at coordinate 226,541 of NW_014569645.1, forward strand.
TTCTACATCGAATTGAAATCGTTAAAATAATGGCGATATTTCATCTATGTGGTACGAAGTATCATAAATCTTAAAAGGATGTAGGGTTCGTTCGATTGTTACAGGTAGTGGAAGAACGGACGTGCAGATATTACATACACATACTCCTCTTGTAAACGATAACAAGACGTGCCGAGAGAAACAGTCTTTTGCTTCTGAAAACGATCAGTCATTGTTCAACTTTCCAAGGAAATTCTCTGCAGTTCTGCACTCTTTCACCGCTTACATAATAGGTATAGAGAATGAGTAAATAGAAACTGCTAGGATATACGTAACACGAAAAAGGGGGTGTCCGAAAAAACAGAACAAAACTTATACCGTTTGTTAATAAGATCGATTAGATGTGGAAAAACGTTTATTTACGATTAATCAATGATAAAATATCTTCCCACTGTCTTTTCTTTTTTTTTTCATCTGATCTAACGACAAATATATATATTTTATTTTCAGAAACGAACAGGATGAAACGAACATCGATAATATCTAACAATTTTCTGCTACGAGTCGGCCTCTATGCTCTTCTAATTGCTGCCAGTTTAGCTGCATCTACGAGATCACGCAGTAAGAAGAAGGTAACGAAAGAAACGAAGGAAGTAAACGTCTGCGACATCCAAGGCCAAGAAGCACCAATATTTTGTTACTGCGATAGCAACAAATTAAGGAATGCAACTACTGCGAATTGTTTGGTGTTGAACAAGTTCAAGGTAGATGACCCTATGTGGACCTATTTCGTATCTCAGATTCATCTTACGAAATTAATGTTCACGGTTCGCGCATCCGGTGCTCTCGATTACGTACCAACCAATGTTCTAAAACAATTTAAAAATCTCAAGAGTGTTACATTCGAATATGCTAAACTGAACGAACTTGCCGAACGATCTTTCTCCAATCTATCAGAAGTTACTGAGATCAATCTCAGCAAGAACACGATCGCCGTTCTGAAAAAATATGCTTTTGAAAATATGAAGGAATTGAATGTCATCAATTTGGACGACAACAGGATAACTGAAATTAATAGGTGAGTTTTGTCTTTCTTATTGTTCATTAATTCGATAACGAAATATATATGATTGTTCTGTAACTGGTGTTACGTATCGAAATCGAAGATTTTTCATTGTAATTCATTTTTTAAATTTGATCGATAAAAAAATACAAGAAGTAAGAGTAAAGAGAAAACGAAGGTATATGAAAAAAAGTATTGACGATATAAAAAAGGAAACGTTAAAAAGTGCTGTCGTTAATATGGTAAATAGAATGTGTATGAAATATATGCGAAGTCATTTTAACTCTCGGTAAAAGCCTACAGTATTTGTAGGTGAATACATGCATTTCCTATATATATATGCATATGTGTTAGAGAAACACAAGAGTTAGTTATTCATTGCTAGCAGTGGTTCGCACGAAACGAGAGGAGCCACCACGTATTTTTTACACCCCAAGGGTGACACACAATTTCCGAAGAGCAGCACTCAAGGGCTTAAGGGATTCGTGCTTTCATTTGTTTTCCCTACGGAAGAGGCTGATCAGTCTTCTTTATTAAAAAAAAAAAAAGAAAAAAGAAAAAAAAAGAAAAAAGGAGAAAAAGGGAAAGAGGGGGAAGGTGTGACGTGGTTGCCAACAAGGGTCGAGACATCGTCACTCGATGAAATTGATGGGAATAAAAGTTTCCTTAACTCGTTGATATAGTCATCGATCTACTACCCCTTCTATCGAAACAAGAACAGAGGGAGAGAGAGAGAGAGAGAAATGATGCACAAACACGGGCGGAGTCGATTTAAATAGTTCGATATTTTCCCCGAACATCCATCATACGTTTCAATCGATTCACTATCATCCTCTTTTACTCTTCTATCAAATGTGACGCGTTGAAGAACGAGGGAAAGAGATGGTGTGATCCGAAATGACGATGATATTACGAGTATCTCTATCGTACAAGATGAAACCAAAAACATGATTCGCGACAGTGAAATAGAAAACGTTTTCCAAAGAGATATGACAAATGCATACGCATCTTTCACCCCTCTCCCCCGTTCTTTTGACACACTAATACTCCTAGACGTTTCAATTTTTTTGACAGATGCACGCGTTCATTTCAACTATGCGAGAGTACACGATCGTTCAATATATCTTTCTCTCTCTCTCTCTCTCTCTCTCTCTTTCCCTTTTTTGCTCTTAGTTTTTGTTCAGATTCTAATCTGGGTTATCTTTATCTAATTTATATCTTCCTATTATTATTCTATCCCTTTTTGTCTAATTCTTATTCTCTCTATATCTGTTTCTCTCTCTCTCTCTCTCTCTCTCTCTCCCTGTTTCGTTTGATTTTCCTGGCAGGTAGATGTGTTCGTATTTCACAATGACGTCTTTTCGATTACATCAAAGCGTAGGTGCCTACGGCAGCACGTAATATCTGCCGAGGATGTCTCTGCATCGCTTTCAAGTCGTAAATATTCAGATGCAATACTTCGACGGGGAGATTAAATATGCAAGCCTGAAAACTATTCTCTCCTTCCTTTCTCTCTTCATCTGTCTATGGCTCCCTAATACGATTTTTATTTATTTCTAAAATCTTTAGTTCTACATCACCCTCATTCATTATTTAATGTAAATGTAAATTATATATTTGTTAACACTGCTTCGACATTTTTCTACTTCTTGGTATTTTCTATTTTCTTTTTCTATTATACAATAAATAATTTGTAGTATGCACCTTTCTTTCTCGGTTTTAAATATCGAACGTTTGATACAAAAACAGAAACAATCAAAACATTTATTTTATATTGAAAAGTTTCATATAACGAGTATTCGTATAGAGGGAAAGTGTTGTCTTGAATATATACAAGGTTTATCGGCTTTGATATAGTACTTTAGTGCGTAGTTTGATATAGGAGTATTGTTTTTAATATCAACGAAACTTAGAACTCTTTTTATCTCTTTCCCTCTCTTTTTCTCTTTTTTCCTACGTATCGAATGTTTAGTAAAAATAAAAGAAAAGTAAACTTATTCGATATCGAAAAGCTCGATATATCGAGTACGTACGCGAACAAAAAGTGTTATCTTGAATATATGCATGGTTTATCGGCCGTGATGTAGTACTAACGTGTACGTTTTCCAAAGCGTGCGTGTTCACCCCAATACAAGGAGTAACAAAAATGTTCAACGTACGAAAGGTTCACCGTTGGTCTAATTAATAGGTAAACCAGAAATGTTGATCTCGGGGCTACAATTAAGTGACATTTATGATCGCAAATGAATAGTTAATCTTCACAACAAAATCTACATATTTAAATATAATAATTAATCGAAGGATTATGTTTAAACAAAGTTTTTTAATCTAATTGCACGATATAATTCTGTTTGCAGAGATGTGTTCGTGAATTTACCAAACCTAGGAACACTTTATCTAAACAACAACAACATCACGACCGTCCATGATAAAGCATTCAAGCATCTAATCAATCTCCAGGAGCTCCAGCTGAGTTCGAATGAGATATCAGTGATCACGCGCGAGAGTTTCCACGGTCTGAGAAATCTTAAACGTCTTGATCTTCGAAATAATGAAATATCGATGATCGGTGATAATAGTTTCGTTGAAATCCCAGAATTGACCGAACTCGAACTCGATCAAAATTCGATCGAATATATTTCGGAAAAAGCATTGGACGGTTTGAGAAAATTAAAGAAACTACGCCTAAGCGAAAATAAATTAGTCAGCTTAGAACCAGACTTCCTATCCGGTGCACCGAGTATCTATTTCCTCGATCTCAGAGATAACGACCTCAAGACTATGACTTTTAACAACATCAAACCGATCGTCACGAATCTATACAACAGCAGCAGCCATTTCTACTTGGACGGTAAGTACTTTATATATCTTTTACAATGAAAAATCCTTCGAAATTTTATAATGCAACATTTTTTAAGAGATCATAAATTTGTTACAAAATATATATATATATATAACATTAAACGTATTTAATCCTATAACTGTTTATTGAATTGTTACGAATGCAAAGGAATTTACAAACATTCAATTAATTTTAATTTTTCTTTGTAGCTGTTTATAATCTGATTATTAAATAAATGAATTTTTCTCGGATATCTATTACACAAGGGTTCGAATTTAAATTTGATTATTCGCGTTGAAATAATTCTGCGCGAATAATTGGCAGATATTTAAGATAATAGGAAAACATTATCACGATTACTATATTCATTATTTTAACTATTAGAGATGTGCTGAAGCTATCGATAGAATCGTCATTATTTCGGTTATTTCAGATTCTGTATTGATAACGCGAAACGTTATCTCCGTTATTATCGCTATTATTTCGGCCATTCGATGACCAACATTCCGAGAGATAGACAATGCCGATAATGAGAAATATCTATCTAACAATATGGTTGTGAATCCTATCGATAATAATTCGTTCGAGAGAAGAATTATTTGACGATATTAAACCAAAACAATACTAATTCACAAAGCTCAAAAATTATCATAATTTATCATAATTTATCAAGCTATACGCGTAATTCCGTTCGCGTATCTATGATAAATAAAATTGATTAATATAAATCTACGTTTTATACAATTATTTATAATTAACAAATATTTACTTACAATATTTTAATATATTATTATATATATATATATATATTTTTAAACAAATTTATCTATCCCCACATATCCATACACGAATATACATATTACAAATTTGGCTATTATAATACGGGCATTGAATAGTATCAATGAATAAGTTAATTCGTGAGAAGGGGTTATCGATCAACTCGTAATACACTAGCATTGTCAACACCTGTTGACAAACATTCTCTAACAAAGGATCGATCAACAAAAACAGAACAAAGCAAATGTAGGATAGATTTTGGTGAACGTTCGTATTAGTTAGTCAGAGTATGTGCATGCATCGACGAACGAGCGAGGAGATTTTTGTTTGGTTTTTCGACGATGTTCAGTTTCGTTTGAATGGATGAGGATCGGGGGAGGTAAATGCGTGGGACAAATACGTGGGTCAAATACGTGGGTCACATGGCACGAGACGATTCGGCACGGAAATGCATACGAGTTGCGAACCCCTGATGATCGTATAAAGGGAATAAGGTCTTCCTGTCTCGAAAGCCGCTATTCGTCCGATTGGACAACGACACTACTGGTAACTCGACAACTTCGAACTGTGAATGGCAGAGAGCTAACGGCACTGACCACAACTAACAATAACAACAACTAGAACAACCAACAGATGATCGTAGGTAGTTTTGGAAAGTTAGTTACTTATTCGTAGCTCTATTGGAACCCCTTTTGTTCGAGGAAATAGCTCCATTAGGAAAATGTTACTTGATGGACTCGAATCGGTAGCTCGAGTGCTATCCGAACGCGGATCAATTAATTAGATATATTGAAACTCGACGTCTGTGTTTTTCATTATTTTTTCTTATTAATGTTTGCCTCGACGCGTAGATTAGATTCTAATGCAATAACGTTAAAGTGCAGTAAAGTTGATCCGCAAGGTCAAGCAGAAGCGACAAAATTGTTGAATGAATAATACCCTATGTCATTATGCTCGCTTTAATGGCCGACGATGATCACGCAATGAACCGATAAATGTGCTTGGCGAACGTAGAAGAATGTCCGCTTAAGTGCGCGACACCATATTATGTGTGAGAGGACAATCGATTTTCTTTCTCTCTCTTTTTGTTCCTTTTACTCCCTGCAAATATCGCAAATAATACGTAAATGGACACGTTAATGGCTTCCCCCATGTTTGCTTCTAACTACGAGGTATACACTTGTTCTCTCGCACACACTTCAACGATACTTCTCGTTCGTCTTCGAAATCGTCTTTGTTAGAAAATCGATTAGAACAAATCGAATATCTAATAAGCGACTGTAACGCGATAAAAATCTTTTGACAAGTAATATTTGCTATCAAATCCTGGAATGAAATATGAGCAAAGTATTTTATTCGTAATTAGATAATAATTTGAAATAAGTGTGTTGATATTTAAAAGCTCTTGGAAGAAAGCGTGCATAAATTAATGATACAAATGAAGATTTACTTTGGTATTCGTAAATCAAGCAAGACTTGTAAGATATACGAAGCTCCTTCACGAAAGCTTCCAAACGTGAGTGCTTTTGACTAATGCGATTGAGTGTTTGTCGGTGGAATCGCGAGCGAAGGAATTGATAAATTGATGGATGTGTGTAATGAGTGAGTGGGAGAAGGAATGTCGGTAAGAGGGCAAGTGTATGTGTGCACGTATATGTGCGAGAGAGAGAGAGAGAGAGAAATTAAGGCAAACCTAGTTACATGTGTTACGTTACTGAAGTCTCCAGGGGTTCTCACATCGAGAACGATACGAATTAATCAATGTTAATAAATTTCACGAGAAACAACAAATTTCTTGAAAAAAAGTACACGATTTTTTTCATTTATCGAATAATAAAATAAATTCTAAAATTTGGACTATAATCTTTCCTAACGCGATAAACGTTAAAGTATATTTTAATAATGAAAATAAATGTTGGTGCAACATTAAATTAGCATTACTTACACAAACAGTAAAGTAATGTTAAGAAACTTTGTAGACATAGGAGACCAAAGTACTGGTCATGTTATCTAGATCACTACAATGAATACTCTGGATTCTATTTTCACCAGGTAGGAAAATTTATTTTATAACCAAGCATAGGGATACGTAGTAGAAATTTCGACTCAGTTTCGTATACCGTGATGTAGAATATACTCGAACTGCTTATTGTATATACATACTTATATATACCCCAATAATGGAAGCTCTTCTCTCGATGTATATGCCAAAAATTTTACGCGAAATGGAACAGTTCAATGCTCTTACCCATATATATAGATATCTATGTGCATAGGTATATCTCAATTTCTATAGCATTTCCATACTTATAAAAACAACATTAAATTTTTTCTCTTCCAATAAAATATTATGAAAAAAAATGAAGAGAAATTGTTGAAAGATAAAGCCTCATATTATAAACAATTATTGAAATTTGAAATGCAATTGAAAAGGATGATATTTCTGAAAAGCGAGACAAAGTTCGAAGAAAGGCAAGTACAGTTTTAATAAGAAAACTTAAAAAAGGAAAGGTATTCGTAGTTGGATAATCGATTTTAATGCTTTAACCGATTTCTCGTTTCCCGATACAAGAACAAATACATAAATAATTTACTCGATAATCGAAATTCACTAATTAATAATGTTTTATATAATATTTGAAAGAAATGTTTTATTCCATTGATCATATTACCGTGCTGCGATTATATTATTAATCCGCGATACTAAGAACAATTATTTCGTTGATCGAATTGGAGAATGATAAAGCTCTTTATGATCGTTAAGTATTTGCAGTTTTGCCCGTACCTCAGTGGTTTTTTCGATATTGAGGATCGAAAGGGATTAGACGACTTTATCAACGTTTTTCAAAAGTTTCTCGCCGACTGACGACAAAAGAAGACAGAGAAAAAGAGAGATGGTGGATGAGCAAAAATAGATAACGAGGGTGGAACGTGCCCTCTTCGGCACCTTTAAAGCTCGAACCAGAAGCTTTATCCATAAAGCCGATTTACGGAAAATGCAATATTTACCTGTCTCTTTTCTTTTCCATTCTCTCTCTCTCTCTCTCTCTCTCTCTCTCACACAGTTTTTTTTACCTTCTCATAACTTTTTACTCATTCGGTATCTAGTTTTTATAATTCATTAATTGTAAATACAATTAGAGTAATAATGCTTCTTGTTTTTTTCTTAACTATACTTTTTTTTTGATCAATGTATCAGTAAAAAGTAATTGAGAAATGTTATGATATAGCATAATATTCGTTCTCCAATTCGTTGTCATTAATAATCTTGTTAATAATCCTTCATAATATTTCGTCATTGTCAAGAGACATTTTTTTGTCCGGTTCATTAAGAAAGTACCTACATCACTGTCCTCGTTTGAATAATTTATGGATAGTATTTTTTCTTCTCCGCGTTAAAAGTTCACCGCGAATATGATTCAAATGACTTTGACTGGAATGTAATTAAAATGTATGGAATGTTATACGAATAGGAATGTTCGAGAAGTAGAGAATTTTGAAAACACGTCAATTATTGTTCGTTTCGTTCGTAAATCTTCAATGATTTCTAAAATGTATAGCATATTTTCGGACAGATAGAGGGAGAGTATATAATAATCAATAATGAAAATCAAAATTTGTTAAATAAAAACACAGTGTAATGGGAAAGGGAGTGGAACGAATAGAAAATTGATAGTGGAGGGTGAGACAAGTTGAAAAAATAACAAGGGAAAAAGCAATTCCTTCTCTTTTTTCATTTTATTAACGTCACAGGTTGAAGGTTCAACAACCTTTCGGTAGCAATACTTTTTCTCGATAAGTTTACCCTGATACGTCTTATCGATTTGTAATAGATTTGTCGTATGTGTCGTCTCCTCATAAATTCGACCGACAATGAGGAACGAAAATGTTGGAAAGCGATAGAAAAGGTTCGATAGATGCGACATAGAGAAGGAGAGAAAAAGAAAATGAAACACTGGGAGAGAGAGAGAGAGAGAGAGAGAGAGAGAGAGAGAGAGAGAGAGAGAGAGAGAGAGAGAGAGAGAGAGAGAGAGAGAGAGAGAGAGCTGTGGAAGTGTAAAAGAGAGAACAGGAGAGGAATGGGGGAGGAGGTTGTCACTTACGATCGGTTTTAAGTTCCTTCGAACGACCCTATTTTTATCGTGAAAGGTACATCCTATATACCTGATCCCATCTAAGTATTAGTGTGTGCGAATGTAATTGTCGAAAATTGATTGCCCCATCGCTCAGGTCGTACCTATTTATCAGAAGACTCGTATTGTACACACCTACACCTATACTGCACGTAGACTCTACAGTGCAAAACGGAAATTAGGATTTTTCCCCGAGAGACTATTTTTATTTATGATTTAGAAATTTGAAAATATATTCTATACGATTTTCTTATATATTTTATATTTCATTTGTAATACTTTAAAATTGTGTGTACAAAAATAAAGGATTAACGAGTAGGTAGAAACTAAGACGATTAACATTCACTCGTTCGCCTCTTCTTTTACAGCGTGAAATATTGACGAGCTCAGGATTTTATAAAAAAAAATAAGAGAGAGAGAGAGAGAGAGAGAGAGAGAGAAAATAAAGGAAAAGAAAAAGTAAAAAGGGGAAAGAATTGTTCCTTCTACTAAGCTTTTGTTGTTTCTCAGCAGTGCTTATATAATTTCATTCTTTTTCATTCTTTTTCATTTCTTTTATCTTGCTCGTTACTATTTCTAGGAAACAAGAGAGAGAAAAAGAGAGAAAAGGGAAAGAGTAGTTAGAAGAGTTAAATGAATGAGAAAAAGAGAGTAAAAAAAATGTGTTGGCATTACATCGAAGCATCGTGGCAATCTGCAACGAGCATTGTTCAGTTGTGTGAACGTCTTAGTGATGAATTGTAAGTGTTTTAACAATGCCAATGTTCTTTCTCTCTTATTCTCTCTCATTCATACTTTCTTATTTTTTCTTCTCTCCCAATTATTCTCCGAATTAATCGCATTTTTTAAATCGGATTTTAACAGGACTTTTTTCTGCGTTTCTTTTATACACATATTTTTTTGTTGTCTCGCGTTATGTGGTTAAAATTACTTGTACTTTTTATGAAAGAAAAATTAATGATTCAAACAGAATTGGTAAGTTAATAGGAGAAAATGAGATTAAAGGAAAAACGATTTATGTACTACTATACTCTTTTCATTTAAAAATCATATCTTCGAATTTTCTTTTAATTACAACACACACAATTTCTTTAACAAATATTTTCTCTATTCCCTTTTAACAAATGTAATGATTTATTATTATATTTATTTGTCACAAGATAAAAAAAATAACAAATGAGTGGAAACGCGTCGTCGGTACGTCGGTTTATTAATGAATTAAAAGTATGACGTAAAATGAAGGAAAATTGTTGCATTAATAAAAATCTGGGAAAGAAAAATAGTAGGTGAGAAGGGTGGTTGGTTTCATAATAGAAAAGGATGATTCTCGTCTTCTATTAAGTCGATATACACAATGTTACGGTGACTCGTTAATTAATGCCGACAAAATTGCTGACAGACTTACTCCCGACAATCCTTTAATCTCATTATTAAAAGTCGAATAAACAGGAAAAATATGGATTCGTCTCTATCATCAACGCGACGTACGCCTCTGCATTTCAAAACCGTCAAATCTTCTTCTATCGTTTTCTTTCTCTCTCTCTCTCTCTCTCGGTAATTACGTTTAATTAATGTTTGCACATTAATGAATCCGCTCTCTGCTATCTACAGTTTGATATATTCAAAGATACATTTGTAAATCGATTATTCGCGTTAAAAACATTTCTTTAAATTAATATGTGTATATACGTTTAAATATATATAGGGTGTTCTGTAATTGGTAAGACAAACGAGCAAGTGACAACCTAATATATTGGATCATTACTAATGTGCCAGTTTCGTTGAATTTGTTTTCGATATGAAAATGTTCGAATTGAAAAAAGAAAAGGCTCGAACCAGCTTTGTATCGTCCCACGTCGTAAATTTGATTTTAAAAAAATATGACATAGATATATAAAATGATTATATTTCTCATCAATTAGATTGAAATCATCTCATTAAAAAAAAATTACTCACGTATCAAATGACATACGTAATAACTACGGAGGATCTAAAATGAAAGATAAAAAGAAGAGAAGGTAACTCGACAAGGAAATGACTTTCTTGATCTTGCTTTCAAGAAGAAGTAATAGAATCACTCGAGATCAAAGAGAACGCTTCCTCACACTTTTTCCCATTCGTTAAGGTTTCAGGACCAAGGCTGGTTCTTAATTGACACACATAACTACACGATATACTAAAATCACAGGCGCACATACACGTAAATACAGATGTGAGCCTCGTCAGATGGTGTCGACGAACCGGTCATGAAAACATCTTGTTAAAGGAACCCTTTTAAGCAAAACTGAGAAAGAGAAGAAAAGATTGTGAGAGGAAAAAGAAGGGTTCGAAAAAAGTAGAAAGGGAGAATAACCTGTTAGAGCAAGACTTAACACTTGTATCTCAACATCTATTCGTTGAAGGCTCAGCAGAGATGCTCACATGCATGAATACAACTTAAACTGTAAAGTGTGTGTGCGAGAGAGAGAGAGAGAGGGAGAAAGAGAGAAAATAAAGGGTTAAATGTCAGGAAGTCAGAAACTAAAATAAAAAGGAGAGAGAGAATATTGTGAGGGTAAATCGAAAGGTGATGAAGAGAATAAAAGGAGAAATTACGACTGGAATTAACTGGTGTAATCATGATTGCATTAACGGGGTGTTACCGCAGCTGCTAATCCGTAAAACGCTTTTGCATTCGGAATAAGAAAAGAAGAAAGGGAAAGGCAAAAAGATATGGAGAAAGAAAGGGAATAAATTGTCGAAAAGAACTCGCTAATGAGCTCGTCATCGTTCCGCGAAAAGAACTGTAGTTTTATCGATCATTCCTGTAAGAATGAAAGAGAGAAGGAAGGAAACGAGAGGGAGACAAAAGTAAGGGTGGGTTCTCTCGTTCGTTTAAGCTGGACCACGCGTTTCCATTGGCTGCGGCTTGTTCTCTCTCTTTCATCATGCTTGGATTAATTACAGTCGTACTTAACTCATATCTAATTGCTTCATTACGGAAAAATATAAATCGTCGCTAGTGTTGGTATGGGTTGATTTTATGCTACGAGGATATATAAAATTTTGTAAAATTTTCGAGATTACAATGGTTGAGAATATAAACGACAATTTAAATATTAAATATAATCTATATATGTATAATCTCAATCTTTTAAAATATGATTTAATTAATATTTAGGAAAATTTCAATATATCCTACTTAAGAATCGATAATTTATTACTCTTGAAGAAAGAAATTAATATCGATCGAAGTTGTTACTCCCTGAAAGGTAAAGTTAATTAAAGGAGATAGACAATTAGATCTGGCTAAGGTAAATATCAGCTTTCCAACTACGTTCTCTTGTTAGAGTGATAAAGCTCGTGTTCTTTGGGATGAAACAGAGAGAACGAGTGAAAAGGAAGAGAGGGAGAGAGAAGAGTGAATGAAGAATCAATTGAAATTGAAATATACGACTTTGCTCAGACAAACCCCCGACAGTGAAACGTTTTGAGTTTCCAAGTTTACTAGACGACTTTTCTCTTTTGTTCTTTTAATTACTATTTGTATATTAATTAATGAGAAAAAGATAGCTGGAGATGGAAAAGAGTAACAATTATTTACGGAGGATTACAAATTACGAACGATTTTAACTGGAATTTCTTTTCTTTTCTTTTTCATATTAAGCTTTTAATTGAATTAGTTTTCTCTCAGGTAAATTTTGTATTCAATTGGACACTTATACAATTGAAAATAAATTCCAATCGTAAATACTCGTTGAGAAGCAAAAAAGATTACGGCATTCATTTTATTTTACATACTTTTTATCGAGACTATATATTAAAAATAAAAAGAAGAGAGAAGAAGCATCGTCTTAAAGTTGAAAGATAAAAAATCGAAGGAAAAATTTCCACTTCGACGCCGCGAATTGTATCGATACGAGCAGGTGTGCTCGTTAAATCTTAAACGATGCTGTAACGGAGATACTGTAAGATCGTTGATATTAAGCTCGTTTGGAAAATGCAAGACTAAGGAAAGATATGAAACATTCTAAAGGAACATAAACGCTTTAGTAAAAGCTATTACGTATTATCAATTTCACATTTCTAACTTTATCTCAAAATATACAGAGTGTCCCAGGGTTACCAGCCAAACTGCAAAAGCACATTCTATAAGTGGAAATAAAATAAAAATGTTATTTAAAGTTTGCCTCAAAATGTTTAATATAAACTTATATACAAAATAAATGAAATTGTAATATATTTAATAGCAGATTTTCCAAAAGAACATTACATTGTACAAATTTGTTTAAGAGTATAATATTATATAACGTAGAATATATTTTATATAATTAATAAGAAAACTTGAAAAATGTGTATTATAATGAAAAAAAATCCACGTTTATTCGCTTTAATGCATTCAGTTTTCCGCGTATAAGTAATTAAGTTATGTATACATTATTTATTTCAATAATTATATTCATCAATAATCATATGTACAAAATGTATGAATAATTAAGAAGAAAGGATATCATTAAAAATACATTATTAATTTGAAGCTTAAATTATCGATATTATTACCATCTCGTAAAACTCAGTACTTTCAAGTGATAAATAAAAATATCAAATATCGTAATAAATACTATATTTCATAATTTTATTAATATTTTATTTTGTTGACATTAATATAAATATAATAAAGTAACGATGATAATTATAAATTAACAATGCTAATAAAGTACATATGTGAAGATGGTCTATCGAGGACAATATAATAATAGTAATTATAATAACGATAATCAATAAGTTACATTAGTAAAAGTTAAAACAAAAAAACGTAACATAAAAGTCGAAATAAAAAGAAATGTTTATTTCATCCCATGGTAGCTTATTTGTTAAACTCTCCATTATATTTAAAAATAAAATTAATCTTGGCTTGTGTACGAGAAGGATAAGGAAAAGAGTGAGAGTGAATTTAAAAAAAAAGACAGAGAGAGAGAGAGAGAGAGAGAGGCGGGATTTATTTTTTTTTAAGAAGAAAACCTTTACATCCTCGTGAGCCTTTCTCTCTTTGACAAGATAATTTAATATTTTACTTCTTTAGCAGTAATAAGACTGACGGTACGCAAGTAATCCTTTTGTATACGCGCATGAATGTGATGGCAGCCGAAATTCGAGAAGGATGCTTACATATAACGTTTCCTTCCGTGATATGGTATATTATAATTACCATAGGTACTATAGCTACTATTATAATTTCAATGAAATATAGATAAATGTATACGGTAGTGAAGAAATATTATATAAATCATTCACAAGTTAAAACGATTAACTTCGTTTATTGAATATCTTTCGAAATTTTAGCAAAATAATATAAAATAATATGATACAATAGTTTTCTCTCTATTTAGTGTTTTATTATTAATTTAATATTATCCTTCGTGATATAGTTCTTTCATTTCTTTTCCTTTTTGTGAATAATATTGTCATTATTAATATGTTCGATCATATCTAATGAAAAAGATCAAATATTTTTAATAAGAAGATGAAAAGGAAAAGAAAAAAAGATTCCCAGAAGAGCTTTGAAGAAGAATAAGCGTAGGGAGAAAACGTGTGTGGTTTAGATTCGACGGTAATGAAAATCGGAGAGGATCGTTTCAAAGGGAAACGAAATACTTCGCCCCTGATTTAATTTTCAAACAACCCGCCACGGGCTATTTCTGGTTCCTTTCGTTTTTTTAAAGCTTACGCATTTCTTTAAACAGCGATGACGATGATGTAGCCGAAGACATTTGATTTTTTTAACGAATTATTTAACAAATCTAAATTAAATTTCATTGAATTATCTCCTACAAAAAGCAATGTGTCAGAAGGACCAAATAAAATGTTTTTCTCCTCGTTTTAATGTAAGTACACGCGTATATAAAAATAAACAAAACATCGATATTTTATTGCTACAAAGTAAAGTTATAGAAAAAAAAAAGTAGAAGTTTTTAAGAATAGAAATGGAATAAATCATCAAAGGAGATTTTAAATTCATCCACTGAAAGATCGAATTGAATCCTTTTATCTCTTTTTTTTTTTTTTCGAAGATACCACTCAGGTACTCAATTTTACAGGTCTCTCGGCAGTTCACTACCCTTCATATACATCGCCTGTGTTCATCGAGATTGAAAGCAGTAAAAAGTAACACCTGATCGAGTTCATAATCTTTTTTCGAAAACCTCGAATGGCTTTTATCGATCGTATTCTCTCTCTTTCGCTTTCACTTTCCCTTTTTTTCAATTTATTTTTCTCTTTTCATACTATTCTCGATCGATCCTTTATGGAAATTACACGGATCTATAACTTTCGAGATAAAATTTTCTCGGTTGAAAGAAAAAAAAAAAATAAAGTGGAATAAAATAACATTGTTTCTTCCCCTATTTTTTAATTAAATAATAAATAATATATTTGTAATATACAAGAGAGGAGAATGTGTGTGTGTGTGTGTGATTTTCATTCTTTTATTATAGTAATAGTCTATATACATATATATTCATATTCTTTGCATGTTAAAATATAATATTTGATTGTGGTGAATTGCAATGAGATTTGAGAAAAAGAAAAACGAAGAAGGGGAGAAATAGAGAGAAATGGAAATTTTGTTGAATAATTATTCATCGTTAACAAGTATGTCAAGAATAATTGAACAGATTTATAATTCTGTACGGATCATATTTTGAACATTAAAAATATGACAAAATATTCGTCTCATCGTATCGGTTTTTTAAAAGAAATTTTTTAATATTCAAATTTTCCAAAATTTTCGGTGATAAATTTAATGTTTATTACAAATATTTCATTGAGGCCGTTATTGTGAACAAATATAAAACGTAACAATTTATTGAAAATCGATTCTATTTTAGTTAATAAAATTTGTACGAAATATCAGCACTTATCCAACAAGTACCTACCCGTTTTTATTGATATTATATTGAAATATGACGCTTAAATCAATTTTTCTATAAACGACATGATAACTAACGAATTTATCAATCAATGTTTTTTCTTCTTTTTTTTTTTTATTGATTTACTTATTCATGGTGTTTCACAGTAATCATAATGAACATTTCTATTACACAGTTAATAAACATCAATACAACATAATTCAATGAAATATGAATAAAAATATAATTTATATTAGCTAGTAAGTTAAGACAGAGAAGCTTGCAATTTATTCCATTGGATAAATTTTCATTTTACTTACCTACTCTATAAGTTAAACGTGATTTATCGCTATATATCTGCATGTAAGCCATGCATTAATCATCACTGAACGTTTCTCGAGCAGGACTACTCTACTCTTCTAGTAGTATAACCATACTAGAATGAGCGTTGAAATAATTAGTAATTAATCCCTCGTAGCTTTCTATCTTGAACATCATTCTCTTTCTCTATCTTGCATAGATAGACACATACACGAGTATATAGTCTCTTCTATAAGCAGCTTTTTAATGCAAGCCACTTGTTCGCTCTAATAGAGAGCCTTCGTAATCATAGGGGAACTTTCCTCTTTAACTCTTATGGTCGTTTACATTTGTGAAAACGTATTATAGGAAGGAAAATGAAGGAATAAAAAAGAAAGCCTTGTAGTAGTAGTAGTAGTACTATTAGAAGAAGGAAGAGATATATATTTCGGTACTAGACGTTTTGCAGATATAATAAAAACCGCAAAGTTGGAACGTTTCTTGTTTTCGCTACCGGGAAATATTTCGAAGCTGATTATACGTGCCTCTATATGGGCATGTATTTGTGTATATAAGTAAAGGATATGGGGATTGCATGTGAGAGAAATAGAGAAAGGGGAAGGGGTTAATGGCGTTTACGTGTAATGCTATTACAACGACTATGAGAGATATACATATACACGCATATCTATGTTCATCTAATTGTTCGTCTAATTTAGCAGCAAGACTTCGATGAGCTACGAAATTAGTTTTTTGAATAATGATCGAGTCAAATAAATTCAAACCCTTCCAAAAATAATAACTATTTTAAACTGTTATATGTAGATGAGTTTAGATTGAAATTGTTATGAATTATGCTTGTTAACTTATTCTATAATTATGATAAATATTACCCCTATATAGATATCTATTAAAAATCATTTCTATTAAATTGATTGGTCTTTGGAATATTTTCTACAGATAATCTAAGTATGAAATATACAAATAATTAGCTTAGAATTCGTGTGTGTAAAATAAAATAAATGGCAATGATCGCTAAAGTAATTAGGGATTATAGCAAGGATTATAACGTAGGTATACAGCTAAAGGAAATTTCGGCTTTGTTTGAAATAGTACAATGGCGAGAAGGATGAATTGTAGTACTTATCCGTTTGATGATTAAGTTAGAGAGAGAGAGAGAGAGAGAGAAGAGAAGAGGTACTCGTGCGTTCTCGACATTTACCTTTTGAGCCATTTCGACCGAGAAAATAATTCACGTGTTATTCGTTTATAGTACTGTGAAAATTTTTCCCCCTTACTTTTTGCAGTTTCGTATAATAGCATTGGTCAACAATGAATCAAGTAACCGACCACAAATGGTTTATCAACCGATTAACGGATCGACGCCAACACTTGCACCTGTTCTCTCTTTCCCTATCTCTCTTTCTATTCCTATTTCTCTTTGCAGCAGCGAGCCAACTCGTTCGGTCGTTTCGATGCAAACCAGAGACCAATAATTTACGATAGAATGCAACGAGTCTTGACAATGAGAATATGAAAGTGAAGATAATTCTAGGAATGAACGAGACGATAACAAAAAACTTCGAAATTATACGAATGGATAACTCCTTGATAAAAAATATTTCAAAGGGATTATTTATATTTGATTAATATAGTCCTTTATAATTTTCATTTTTTTTTTTCGAGGAATTCATTATTCTATGAAAAGAGAGTTGCATTCGTGAGAAGAACATAGTCGATTGAACATAAGTTATCAATAAATTTGAGAACAAAATATTCTATTAATAAATATATCTATTAAAAAACATCGAATATGGGAGAAATTGTTGAAGTAGAATAGTGCCAAGCAGGATATTTATAATCACCCTCGTCGAACGAAATCGATATTTGGTAGCAATAGAAACGTTAGAACAATGACATATCGTGGAGCTTTGTCAGCTTGCATAATTGCGATTACGAGCATTCGCGAGTGCTCTTCCATGCTCGTTTCAAAATCGTCATATCATCTCGGACGTTTTATATGTTCCTATTGTTTTCTCCCTTTCCCTTCATTTCTCTTCACATATCGTTCCTTCTTTTTTATTTTTATTTTTTATACTTTTGTCTAACTTTTTTCCTAATCGATTCACCCCTTATGTGGAACATATTAATAAGAATTTGACTTGAAAAAAAAAAAAAAAAGATAAAATGCCAATTATATTATTTTCTAAAAAAAAAAAAGGAAATATCTGCAATAGTTTGTTCGCTGGTTTTTGATAATTTCAATTATTTACTTATCGAGGTATCGCATATTATAATTACCCTACTACTTTTAACAGAAATAGAAGTACACTCACAGCATTTCCGTTCTGACAGCAAACACCTGCTCTGTTTTATTGCTTTCGTGTTCTAATTCCATATCATTATATCTTTATTATAGGTTTACCTCAATGTTCACGCAATAATTTTGATCGTTGGTTGATACTAGCAATCATTCTTTTTTTCGAACGTCATAACTCCGAGAAAAATATTTTTCATTCAATTTCTTTTGCATTTATATATATACTGTGAGTCTTTATTACAGACAATGGTCACTGAAAATTACCAGTTTATATATACATGTACACTTGCATATGTATATTTGTAAAATTTCTGCACGGTCTGTCAGCAACTTGTATTTTATGAAACATGCAGATGGTTCCTGTTTTTATTAAGCATCCATAATAAAATTAAAACCACACCCATATTGTCGCTTTTATTAATACATTTTGTCTTTAATTATATTTATCTACATCAGTAATTTTCTTGTATAAATGAAAAAGAAATTGAAATCACATAGCATATAAGATTGTTTAATAAAAAAATAATATAATATTATATATTTTATAGATATACATGTACAACATACCAACATATACGAACATATTACTATAAAAGTTGTTCCTGAATTTATTTTACGGTATAAATCAAAGAAAAAAGAATACACCCTTGGTCTAGCTTAACTCGTTTTACTCATTTTTGTGTTTTTTCTATCTTCGTTTTTCTATTCACTAGTCCAGCCGTGTTTACGCAAACAGTAAAGGATCGAAAAAGTAATTTGTACTTTTGGTTTTCGTCGAAGTTCATTTATTTAAATTTAAAAAAAAGTGAAAAGAAGAAAGCTGCCGGGTTGAAATCGATGGTAGCAACGAAATGACTATTTAAAGATTCGAACCGCAGTTCTCGAGAGAAAAAAAGCAAACGAAAGAGAGAGAATATTTAAGTACACTTTGTGTGAGAAAGAGAGAGAATTTGAACGTTCGCTTTGTGAAAAAAGAGATAGAGAGAGAGAGAGAGAGAGAGAGAGAAGGTGGGCAAGGGCTCGAAAGTAAGGGTGTGGAACGATTGGGTTGAAAAATTGACGCCCGATTCTCGAATTCTAGGTGCAGGAGTCCGGACGTTTTACGAGTCGACCGATCGAACTCACTCGTTGCTTTTAACCTTTATCGGTTTCCGCTAAAAGAGACAATGCACTGGATGCCGTATTGCTAACTGAAAAGGGATGTGCGAAAACGATACGTTTGCGTTTTAAACGTCGATTATCGAAATACTTGTTGTTTTTTTTTCTCTTATTTCAACGCTCGATACTTTTACTTTTTTTTCTATCCGCTCTGAATTTTTACCGAATAATTCAGCATAGTCGTATAATAAAGAAGAAGGGGCAAAGAAAAAAATACATTCACGATAAATTGCGTCCTTTTGTGGTTAGGAAAAGAGAAAAGATGCAGGGATGGGAAAGGATCGTAGGGATGGGAAAGGATCGTAGGGATGGGCTTTGGTAGAAATCAATTTTCGGTCTTTGCGTGAAACAGTTCGTTCCGTTCGATGCATCGCGACTCGCGAAATTGCATTCGAGCTGGGAGTCGATTTAAAAACATTATTCGAGAATGCAAGCAGAAAAAGAAAAAGAAAGCTAAATAACGATAGAAATAAAGGTAGTTACATCTATTCGCATCTACGTGCATATACGCATACGTATATATACTTTGTCTTCGAAATACAATAGAAAATTCGTTGTAGAAAAACGATTAAACTAATGGTAATTATTTTCGAAAGGTATTTTTTAACACCTTCGGTTGAAATAACGTTCTAATTAAAGTTAATGGTTACAGTACCTTTCTTATATCTAATGTTATCCATATCCATACTGCACGTATCCATATATGCACTTATTATTATTAAACACTACACTACACACACACCCAAACACACACACACATATGCATATCCTTGCATCGGAGTAAAACACACACGCGTCTACGTGACGCGACGCGAAATAAATTCTATACTTATTTAATACAATTACACCTTACATCTACCGACGCTCATAGAAGACTGACTAATACGAGTAACAAACAATTACGAATACACTCGACTGAAAACGAACTTACACGAAGTTCAATGTTAACGTAGTTAACGAGGTTTTCAATAGAAAGCAAATGACATCATCGGAATATAAACATTAGTCGATGAGTAATAAAGGCGTGTATAAACAAAACATTGAACGACTGCTAGATCTTTTTTCCGATTAGTTCACGTCTCTTTTTCCTTCCTTCTTCTTCTTCTTCGTCATTCTTCAAGTTTTTTTCTTTCATTCTTTCTCTCTCTTGATTTATACATTTTATTCTTACTCTAATAACATATGATATAACAGAATCAATTAAAAAGAAAACATTCTTTTTCCTTTTCGATCTTTTTAACGTTACATTAGTCTCGATGTAATATATTCTTAATTTGATTTTTTCTTGATACATTTATTTTAATATATGGATCCCCGTAGTCGTTTTAACGATAGATATTTTTTATCCAAAGTTTCGTTAAAAGAGAGAAAAAGTGGTTGAAAGGAAAGCGAGGGAGGGGGGTTGGCGGTTTGTAGTAAAAGGGGAGTATGGTGGTATTCGAGAAGAGACAGATCGAAAAGCGTGGATTTTTTGGAGAGTTGCTACGGTTAGAATTTTTTTACGAGATACCCCCATAGCATGCTCATAAATCCTCGTGAAATGGACGTAAAGTTATTTCTCGTGTTCGATTTCCAGCGAGAGATGCGAGCTTTTACCATATGCGTGCTTATCCTCTCTCACCTATTCCCCCTTTTTTCCTCCCCCTCTCTTTCTCTCTTTTCCTATCTGTCACCTTTCTCTCTTTGCGAATCTCACGTGCATTTTGTCAAACTGCTTGTTCAACCTTTTGCCTCTTGCCTTCTCTCTCTTTCTTTTTCTTTCTGGTTGTCTTGCGATCATCCGAATGACAAAAGAATCGAAAAGAATCGTTTTCCTCCGATCACTTTTAACGAAACAAGTTGTCTTTGTTGTTGGATATCTATCTTGAGGCAATTCTTATATCAAATTGTTACATGTATCAAAAAGTCAGTGAAATATAGGAATAAAAGGAGCAGCAAGAGGAGGAGGTAGTAGAGGTAACGAATTGAAAGCAAGGTATATCAGCTACATACGCGATGTTAACGTATCGTTGAGTCGAATTTATCGACGTACTCTGTCAAAATCGTTAGCTTTGATCTTGCCTCGGCTTTCCATTCCGTTTCAATATTGACTCGTCGATTCGTCTATACATATGTACTACGTATGTACACGCGTGTATATGTCCGATTTCGTCCGTTGGACAATGAAAAGCATCTATGACATATCTTTCAAATTAGAATTCATTAGGATTGCGAACTCGAACGGTTTCATTCCGTTTTCCAAATGGTTACGAACAAATATTAATACTATTATTATTAAGAAAACCAAGATTTGTTCGATAAGAAACCTTTCTATCCCATAATATTAAATCCCCCTACACCTTTTATATTTTCTTTCTGCAACGAAAGAACGGTACAAAAATTACAACATCTTTTTTTGTCTCCTGGCGAATATCTCTTGCGAGCAACAAAAGAACGAAGATTTATGTTATGTGGAAAGAGAAAAATGAAAAGAAAAGGAATAAGATCGGAATAAGGTAAGATCTTGTCGTCTGGTCCTCGGTATTTTTACGTTTAGTCGTAAAAAAAGAACGAACCTGCGCTGTGTGTTCTCGCCGAGAATAAAATTACGTAAAATTACGCAAAATTACGTATGTCCTGCGTACCGTTGCAACATTTTTTCCCTTTATCTACCTCCTTTCTTTCCTCTACTTTTTCTTTTCCTCCCATATTTTTTTTTTTCTTTCCCTTACTTACATATTAATGTTCTTGCATCTCTCTCCGTCCACCTCGTTGTCGTCAGAGTTTTATTTATTTTCATCTTTTCCTTTTTTAGCTTTTCACTCGCGTCTCAGAAAAATCTGCCAAATTGAACGATTAAATATTTCACGTTTTTATCATCGCTTTAAATTCGGTCTTTAAAGGATGCCTCTGTCTGATTCTATTTTTCTGTCTCTCTATTAAAAACCGACCACGAAACAGTTTGAAACCGTTTCCAAAGAAAGCTGCACGTAGATATATGCATACATCATTTCTCTCTCTTTGCTTTTCTCTTTGAATTTCATCTATCGAAATTTCATTTACCAAATTGATAATTTTAATTAGCATTCCTCTCGAATTAAATTTCAATATAAATGCATACGTACATCTTTCTGAATACTAGAACTATCCTAATAAAAATAATATCGGTACACCGACCTATTTAATTTCTTGGAAAACATTTGCACAATATCGTGACAGCAATGAAAACCGTTTCTCTTTGAAGTCCTTTTGGCATAGGACTATACTTCTTGCGTGTATTCTCGTAATAGACCACAAAAAAAAAAGACAAAATATCGTGGCACAATTGTCTCTCTTTCTTTCTCTTTTTCCTTGTATGTTTGGAGAGTCACGAAATAGGATAACCGTGTCTTCGGAGAAACTCGAAGCTCCGCGACCGATTTCGTGCATGCGATGAATTAGCAATTAAGAGAAAATAGGTTAAAAATATTTCAACCAACGTATTTATACTATAGCATAGTCAGATTTTGGTTTCGGATGATCGAAGAAGAAAGGAGAAAGATGAAGCCCGATTTTCGCGTCTTATGCAAATTTCGCGCTAAGACACTCCACAAAGAAGAACGGCAATGGCAGCGGTAGCAACGACAACCCTGCCTTGGTCACGGTCTCGTGAAATTTATTTTCATCCTGCTACTGCTCGGTCGTTAATTAAGCTCTGAAAGCACGGTAAATATAACGCCGAGAGTTGTTCGTTACTCACCCCCCAAGCTCGATCCCATACCACCCTCTCCTTCCTACTATAACCCTTCCTATTTTTCTCTTTTTCTACTCGTATTCACTTCTTTTCTCTGGAGATAGGAAGCAACTAGGAGATGACTTATCGGCACGTGGATACTACACGACAATGCACGAAAATCTGGAGAAAAGTTACAAACTAAAAGTAAATGAATGAATTGATTCATTATATTTTATATCATCTCCCATAAAGTAAAATATGCTTTAATTATCGATTTCTAAAGGAATCCTTCGTTTATATTATACAAGACTGCAACGTGAAATTACAATCTTACGAGACTTCTCATTTCTATCGAAAACTAATCCATCTTGAAAAGAGAAAAAGTAAAAGGAAAGGTTAGAATTCGAATGTTCGAAGTAACAGAGAATAGCGTTGATTATTTAACGGGACGTATCGGTGTTCTTGCTTAAAATGTAAAAGGATGTCCCTAGACGACGAGTCTTCTCTCTTCCTTCCTATCTACCTTTTTTTCCTTTTGTTTCTTTCCCTTTTTGTTTCTTTGGAAGGTAGATACTAGTAGACTCTCTAATACGATGTTTTATGGAAGCAGTAAAAGAAGGAACGTCGCGAGTAATTCCAAGATATTTTTCTCGAACTCGTCTTTGTGCCTCGGGGTTCAGTTTGCTAGACGGTTCGAACAATCGTAGTTGAGTTTCCAGAGCATCGTGACGCGAATTCGCGATATATCCCTCTTTATCTTTTTCTACGCTGGCATGGGGATGGGTTGATGGGAGGGTTGACGGCAGGTGGATGGGTTAGGGGAAGTTTTGGTGTACTTTGAACTAGCTAAAGATTATTTGTTCCGTGAACGGAACGATTCGTTTCCGTTGTTGTAACGTTTCACGAATTGTCTACTTCGTTTACGAGAAACCGATCGATCTACAAAGTGTTAGCTTTGTGTTAGAACTTATTTTCTCATGATACAACGAAGACAGTTTACAGATATGTGACAATATTGTTCCGAGAAAATACTAACACGCCTGATGATATTATTTATCGACGAGAATCTTTTATAATCAAGTTCATCGTTCGTAGATTACTATACGCAAACGTCTTCCATCAAATCTCTGTATTTTTTTAAATATCTTCTTAGAACAAAATTTCAAATTAATTAATATGATCGGTAGACGATATGCATATTTTATTAGGATGCGTTTGTATGACTCTGTGTATGCGTTTTACCGATTAACCCAAGTATTTTCTATGATATAACGAACTAATCGAATATCGGTGTTGCTTGTCGGTTTTGATTTGATCTCCCTAATTGAAGTTTTAGTCTTACTTAATGAGAAATTTTAGATAGAAGACAAAATATTTGGAAGAAAAAGAACATTTTATTTTGGCCTTGGTATTTATAAATACTTGTATAAATAAATATATGCACGTATGCACATATATATATATATATATATACGTTTGGAAGTGTAAAAAATAACGAGCCTTCGCGAAAAATTACGATCGAGTGGAAAATAAACAAAGATATTCGTTTGTAACTCGATGTGACGGTTGAGTTGACACAAACATGAATTATATTTGACGAGCATCAAATACCATTCGTACTTCATGCGAATCGATTGATCGAAATGTATATATACTATATTACGTGCTTTTACAAATTCAAAACCAATATTCTCTGTGGCCAGAGGGAGTTCTCTTCTCTATTTTTAAATATTCCAAAACAATTTTTTATTATTTCTATTGCATATGCGATTTTGTATGCATTTTTAGCCTTTCAAAAGGTACGTACTATTTTGAAATTGGTAGGTATGGTCAAGCTAAAATTACTTATTGATTCTTGTAGCAAATAACATTCATATGCACGCACGTGTATCCTATATATACATTTACATTTCAAAATAAAACATACATACTACGAAATTGCAACTATACAAAAATGAAGTAAAATTGCAATCGTTTGAAGATAATATTTATTTCCGTATTGATATTTTAAATCAACATTCATATGCAGCGTGTTCCAGGGTTACGTTAGTCTTCCCGGCATATCGATAATTATCGTTCATCATTGCATACATATCTGACAAATTTTGTTCGTTCGTTTTCCTACGTAGACTATTGCATCCTACGTAGACTATTGAATAGAAAATAACGTGAGAGAGAAAGAGAAAGAATCGGATCGTTCCTTGGCTTCCAATGCATTTTTCCTATCCATAGCATTTAAGTGGAAATAGTGAGAGAGACGGGGATGTTAAGGGAAAGGTAGGGGCGAGGGAGGAAGTCTGCATCTTTTGTGAATCGAATAAAGTACATCCGAGCCCGAGTATGCTTCCCCTTCGGGCCACCTCCGGGCAAATATATTGAAAAAGGGTTGCACAGGGAGAAACGTGAAGGGGGAGGGTGATGGTTAAAAAAGTTGGACCGCGAAGAATCTCTTGAGGATCCATCGTAGAATACATTGTTATGTTGAAAATGATTCTGATATGATTTACGATATGATCCGATGAATCGAATTGTTCCTTTTTAATCAAATGATTTTTCTTTTTTTTTTCCTCTTGCATTTTCAACAGTTTCGTATTAACTTTAGAATTATACTGCTAACGTATAAATACTTACATGTATGTGTGCGTCTATGCGTTGGGGTGTTTTTAAGAACAAAAAGAAGAAACCGAACAATGGAATACGTATAAACGTTGGAAGTTGAAATTGCGAGAAAACTCGCGTTAAAATTCAATGCTCGACTTATTCTCCCTCCCTCTCTCCTTTGTACCTCTACTCTATCCATCTTTTTCACTCTTATTATCTTTTCAGTTAGATCAACACGTACAGCTTTGTCCATCTTACCAAAAGCTTGCGCTCGTTTTAACCCTCGAGGGAAGCTGTTTTCGTTATTTTTTTGTACTCTCTTTCTCTCTTTTTCTCTCTCAATCTCCCTCCTTTCTTTCTTGCATTCTCTCTCTTTCTTTTAGTAAGAAGAAACAACGAAGAAAAGTAGTAGGGGTAAAGTAGAGATGATATTAGTCGAAACGTAGTGGTGGTAACTTCTCCAACCGCTAATGGATTAATATACTTGACATTTTTAATCTTTTGGATGGTCCTTCGTCACTATTTTTCTCTTTTTTCTTTTTTTAATCATCTTCTGTATTCTTCCATTCGTATCCTGAATGTGAATGGACCGAACAGAATCTAAAAGAGAGTTCGCTCGAGAAATATCAATTTTATAGTTTTCATTTTATATTCAAGTCTCTCTTTAATGAGTTTTATAATGAATTATTTCGGCACACACACACAGATTATTATATAATAATTTAATTTCATATATTATGTGTATTAGATATTAAATAGATTCTCTCTCTTGCAATTAATGAATAATATTTTTATAGAATTATTATTGAAACGTTCTAAACACTTAACACTGCAGGTCTTGGTATTTTGTTCGATTATTATGATTTGTTATAGAAATGCAAAATAGAATAGAAGGCGTAGAATTCTGTGGAAACGGTAGATCATTGATACGAGGTAGGAACTCAGAATCAGCATGTGGTCGATCGAATCGAAAAGCAACGAAAATGACGACGCCATGTGGTTCGCGTCGAGACGCATTGTATGTGCATCGCGCGCGACTCACCATAAAACAATAGGGATCGCCTTTTAATAAATAGAACGGATGGATTGCGTCATAGAAAGAGAGAGAGAAAGAAACCGCAGCAGACGCTTTTGATCTACGGGGTGACTCAACAAAATCTGAAATCTCTATTCAATAATTTTTTTACTCGATAGAAATTTTATTTATTTTCTTTTTTTTTTCTTATTTATTTTAATTAGTGTTCCTCGTTAATTGTTACAAGTATCTAGTAGGGTAGCTTTTGTTTTACTACAATTAATTATAGAATAACGTAATTTATTGTTGAAATGCACGTTATTCGAGAGTATAATTTCAATTAAATAAAAAGCATTTTAATTATTTGAAAATAAACTTTTTCTATTATCCTTATAATAAGATTTATAAAAATTGCCACGCGGCAGAGAGTGAATATGTTGACTAGATTAGATCATCGTGTTGTGAATTATTTTCGTCGAACATCATATAGTTCGTTAACGTTGTTTAATTAACGTTGTTTAATTAACGTTAAATTCGTTTGACAGGTATCCCATCCACCTTGCAAATATTTCAAAACTATGCAAAGTATGGAAAAAATATCGGATGCATTTTTCACAGTCGGGACACGCACCCGTAAATATCTAAATATTAATAGGCTTCGAATATTGAACTGTGAACTCCATTTACGTGCGTATAAAAATTCATGAAACGAGGCTGCTGCGAGGGCTTGTGCTGGTATTTCATTTTTTTTTAATCCTTCATTTTTTTATTATTATTTTTTTTTTGTTTTAATAGCATCATAGCCCGGTAAAAGATGATAGGTCGGTCGCTTGAATAATAAAACAAAGTTGAGAAAAATGCTTTAAAAAGACGTTATTTTTGTACTTTAGCCAGAGATAGGGAATGCTTTCGAGAAAGGCTATTCGACGACAAGAATACTTTACAATAATAATAGTAATACTTCAATTGAATCTTACAAAATATTACCCCATACGATATTATTATCCAAAGAGTTAATTGAGTCGTAACGAATCACACGCGTGCTTTATAAAATCTGCTTGAGAAGAGAACCCGTCGAACATAAAACCACGTTATCTGATGCGAAAGCAAAAGCTTGTTATTTCGTTCGGTCGACCAAATACGATACTCGCTGGAAAAACTCCTATGATACCGATTACACGTTCAATCAACAAGAACTAACCTTTCTCTCTCTTTCTCTCTCTACCTGTACATACCTATACATACATCTATAGAGTGACTCCCAAAAATATTCGGAAACTACACAATATGTTCAAATTTTTTTATAGTATTCAAATATTTTTGGAAATTACTGTACATACATGTTCGTCTATACATGGGGGTATTTTTCTATGCATGTATGCATCTCTCTGTTCCTCTCTTTCATCGCTACTTTATATCTATTTCTCTCTTTCTTTGTTTCTTTCTTTTGCTGTCTATAAATCTCTGACAATATCGATAGATTTTCCTTGGACAAGCATAAATCTATGGTCTGTCATACGATGTCCCATAAAACAGTGAGAATATAGCCTTTTAATAAATGAAACCGTGCTCGGAAATGCGAGGACAGATGTTCGATGGTTATATCCCGTACTGATCGGAGTTACCATCAAATTGAGAACATATCTATATATTTTTTATATATATATATATATATTCTTTATATATATTTTCCTTTCCTTTTTTCCTTTTTTTTTTTGACTAAATCGGATTGGATTGCAGTGAACGAAGGTATCGATAAAAAGTTTGCATTTCGTCATCCTTTCTTCTCTTTTTTTTTCACCTACATCTGATATAAAATAACGGACGAAGAAAAATTGTTCAATGAAAGGAAATTACTTTTTTTCGCGTGTAGATTTATATTAAAAAAAATTGACAAATAATAATTCTTAATAAAAGAAAGAAAAACCATACACGTAAACGTTATCAAACAAAATCTAAAACTGGCAATGCGTAGAAACGAACCACGGGAGTACCCGCACGAAAGTATTCAACTGCATCGAAATCACATTAAATGCATCGATGTGAAATAATCTCAAGAGAACAGGGAGAGAGAGAGAGACCACGAGTTTAAAAGAAAAAAAAAAAGAAAGAAAACACATCTGCCGTTTGGCCTGGTTAGCTTTTTTTCCCGGATTAGAATCTGACCTCTCTAATCGCTTTAAAACCGGTATCTAATTTATTCAAGGCACGATTTCTCCTCCCTTTTTAGATTGACGTATGGTGAATCAAACTATCTCTCTCTCTCTCTTTCCTCTCTTTTTTGTATCGTAGAAACTTCAGTCTCGTAGAAAAATTAGGTGTCAAACGATCGATGATTCGGATAAGCGAAATATCGATCTTAAATAGGAAAAAAAAAGGGAAGAAAAAAACGAGGGGCGGGGTGGGAAAAGAAGAAAAAGAGATACTCGATTGCAAGCCACTTGAATTTCGATGAGTATCTTTGTCTCTCTCTCTCTCTCTCTCTCTATCTCATTCTATCTTTTTCTCTATCAGGGTCTCTCTTTTTTCTTCATTTCTCATTTCAATGGAAAGCACAGCGGTGCTGGTTGTTCTCATCTTGACAAAAGCCACCAGAAATTGGCTTCCTCGATTGCACTGATATTACACTTTGGCCATTTTTAAGAAGAAGGAGGACGTCCTTTGCTTCTATTCTTTTTTTCCCTTTCATACCCCCCTTTTTCTTATTCTTCCTTCTTTTCATCGAGATTGTTACTGGACGCTGATGATGATGGATCGGACACCGGATGGAATAAAAAAGGAAAATCGACGAATATTGTTGCATTCGAGAGTACTTCCTTATTTTTATTTCATATTTTTTCAAATGGCTAGTTTTGTTCAAGCAAAAGAGAGAGAGATTCGACAATGTTTAATTTTATTATGTGACAAAACGAAAAAAACAAAATGCAGCTTAAATAAAACCTATGACTCAAGCGTTATTACAACACGTTGGAGGGAACCTTTCCTTGGTAGCAGATTTTAACGCTTGTTCTAGAGAAACAGAGAGAGGGAAAGGGAAAGGGAAAGGGAAAGGGAAAGGGAAAGGGAAAGGGAAAGGGAAAGGGAAAGGGAGAAAGACAGAAAGAGGAACGTGCGATCTGCAGCAGCACCTCACCCCAAGCACACGCATACAATAGCCCGTTGATTTTGCATTCGCCGAAGGGGATGAATCGTCGTCGTAGCAGGCAACCAACCAACCAACCAACCAACCAACCAACCAACCAACCAACCAAGCAAGCAACCAAGCTAGCTAGCTAGCTACCTCGTAGATTGACGGCTCTCACCCCTTTCATCCTTTTTTCCTCGCCCCCTTATCACCACCTCTTTCTCTCTCTGCTCCTCCTTCTCCTCCTACACCTTCTACACCTCCTCCTCCTCCTCCTCCAAAAAAAAAAAAAGTTCGTTCACGTTCGTCCCATGTACTTCCCTACCTAACCTATATACAATACCTATGTACTTTCATGAAACCAATGAGAAACTAGCTAGGTCTCTACTACCATATCCAGGACCCTTTCGAACGGCACGTTTTTCTTCTTTATTTTCATTCATTGTTATCCGAGTCTTTATATCGGGGATAGGTGGATTTGGGGGGGTAGAAGGAAAGGAAAGGGTATCGAGGGGAGGATTCGGATTCCACGCTGATGTTTTGACGTAATCCCATAAAGCACGTTATTCTTGTGTAAATAGGCATTTCAAACGTGAACTATAGTTGCATTTAATGCATACACCCTGGATATGATACCAACTCGTTTAAAGATTTATCGTGGTAATAGTAAAATACTAGATAAAAAGGGGTGGGGCTTGTGTATGTTTGGATAGGGGATGAAAAGGATCGGTTAATTGCGAAAAACGTTCGCTTATCTAACTGTGGGAAATAAAAAGGGGTTGGGGTTGGGTTGGGTTTGTACTATCGGATTGGGTTAGGATTTCGTTTCCTTTTTTTATTCTTTATCTATCACATTTAACAGCCTTTTCTCTGGTCGATCGTCCAGTAACCACCGAAGGTGGTGGTGGATAGGTGGTGGAAGGATAGGTGGTGGAAGGATAGGTGGTGGAAGGATAGGTGGTGGAAGGATAACGTCGGTACGGGATCGAGGTAATAGCTTCTCGTTGTCGACATCACGCTTCGTGGGATACATGGGGGTTGGGGGGTTTGGATAGCCGACGATGGTAGTACTGGTTTATGGGGAAAGAGTCGAGAGAACCTTCTTCGATACTTGCGGTGTTTATCTGTTAATTGTGGATAAACCGAGGATCTATTTTTCTTCCTTCTTCGAATTGTTTTAATAAGAAATGTGTCATTTCAAATTTATGCCAGTATTTATGGTAACATCTTAAAGAGTATTATATCTAGCTCATTGGATATTTCCTTTTCCACAAGAATCAAGAAAAATAAAGTAGAAAAGATATAAAACAAAAGAAGAAGAGGAAAGAGAAAATAAAGGAAGAAGGGAGAAGATAAATCCACGATAAATCAAGAGTATGTACCTCTCCGTGGTACATTCCCAGCAAAACTGAATAAAACCTTTCCTTTGAGAGTCAGAGATTTTCCTTAAGCTAGGAGAATCTTCCTTGAACGAGGACGATCCAATGCTGGAATCGATAAAATGTGGTCAGCGATTTGTCTTTATTCGAAGTAACACTGTATCTTCTATACATGCATGTATATGTATACTATAATACCCAAATGTAAGAGTATGCTCAAAGATTCGAATGAAGAAACGAGATCGGAAATCATTTTATCTTTTTCTTATTTTACAATTCTTTTCTATAACAATTGATACCAGGAGAACAATTACAAGATCCATTACGTATCATCCATTTTCTTTTTTATTCTTTAACTTTTTCCCCCTTATTTCTTATCTCAACTTTAGATTTATCGAAAATGAATGTACGCCGCTTTCTTTCAGATTGGTTTAAATTATTGGTTATTGATGAAATACATTATGCAAAGATAATAATTATTTGTAAAGTAATTAAAATATTGTTTCTAGTTACTGACATTTCTTTTATTCCGTTTTTCTCTTAATTATAATTCCTATTTCTATAGAGAATGGTGAAAACAACGGTATTACTTGTTACAAATCTCGAAAGACCTTTCTAGTTGAAGTTTCGTAAACAGTAACGATGAGACGATTCGCTCTTGTGCATTTCCTTATTACAAAACTCGATTTAGTTTAGTCGCAGTGGGACTAATAAACCTATATCTACCACCAGTTTGCACATCGGTAAGAATTTCTAATGCCATTCAAGAATATTCTTCTTCTTCTTCATTTCATTTGCAATCACCAGACATAGATTTCTTTTTGTTCATTTTTGTACTTATATTTTTTGCTTGCTAATTAAATTACCAATATATAGATTTATTGTATATTTCACAAATAGAATTTTATCTGGAAAATGAGAATTTGTAATGAACGAGCTGTTAAAAAATTCAACGAAGAGATTTCACGTCGATATCGTTTCCATTTTGGCACGATACTTTCATTTTTTATGCTTTACAATATTGAACTGTTCTATTTTTATTTATAGACGAATTCATTTGACAATATTCATGATCGATTTTCTTTCTTTCATTTCTCTCTCTCTCTCTCTCTCTCTTTTTCTATTTCGTGATAATTTTTGAATTCTGTTTTTTCCAACAAAATCACTTCTTCAACATACGTATGTGTATGCATATATCTACCTGTACAATACATAGAGCCATATATTCGAAACGTTTCTCCATGGAATTGATGCCAAAACCATAAAAGATCAAACTGAAATGCATTCAACAGAGAAAAATTTATTTATGTTATCGTCAAACGAGAAAAAGCACCGAACAAAAGATGTCAATTCATTTATTACGCAAAGACGACCGACCAGGACGAGTCAAATTGCATTTCATTTAAATAATTTGCTGAATCGTTCTCTTTTTCTATTTTATTTTTGCATCTATTTTTTTCCTTTTTTTTCATTTCCTCTTTTTATTTACACTTTTCTCCTTTCTTTTCTTGTTTTTTTTTCTTCGTTCAGACAATTTTTCAAAGCATTCATATTTAAAATAGAACGCAGAGCCGCAGGATTTTCCTTCGTTTCAAGATTGGTTAATCGAGCAATTAAAATCTAAAAAGCTTTATCTCCCGTTTTGCTCTCAGCTATAACATTCTTACTCTTATGGCTCCCCATGGCTGCTCCATTAACGTTAGTCCATAACAAGAGAAAGATAGAAACGTGTTCGTTTCACCAAAATCCCATTTCCGGTAATCCGATATCGAAATTACGTTGTCGAGAATAGTTAAATTATCTTCGAAGAATAATCGTTAAAGAAATAAATCGAAACTATTATATTTAGTTTCATTGGTTGGATATACCCATACTGGGTACGAGATTAAATTTCATTTTTTGAATTTGTTAATACTTAGAAAGCAAGGGGGGGGAGGAGGAAAAAATACAATCGACATTTCGAATAAATAGATTTTCTAAATCGCGGAAAGTAAACGTGAAAAAGCAATCATCCGAGAGAATAGGAAGAGAAAATCGAGTCTAATGTAAGAAGGGATATTCCCATGGGTACTAGCATGGTTACCCTTCCTAAAATCTCTTCTTTGCCGAGCAGGGGGTCATTATATGGTGTTTCGATGTGATTTACGTGCATTAATAAACGTTTACACGTATCCTCCCACGTTCCCCAGTCGTGTAATAAATAAAGCACAGAGAAAGAGATAAATGTGTGTAACAATCAAATTGAATTCAAACCTGGAGAAATCCTTTACACGTAATAAAAAAAGAAAATGAACAATGTGAAGAACAAGGTAAAAATTTTCAAATTTAACTACTGCAAATATGTATTCTAAATATTAAATCTTCTATTTATAAGTTACAACATAATATTCATCTATTTGTATCTATTTGTAGGTATCGATAACTATTTTTAACACTTAAGATACACTTTATCGAGAAATATGAAAATAATCTAAAACAAATAATGCTTTTTCGTTAAGAAAATCAATGCAGTGCTCGCAGGAATGTTAAAACCGATAAGGAGAGTTAATACAAAGAAATTGAGACAGATAAAAATAAAAAAAAAAATAAATATTTAAAGACTAGTAAAAGATTTCCCTCATTGGGAAGATGTAAACGGTAGAATTATTAAACGTTTATATTAATATTATTGCTATTACTACATAGAGATATTATTCCTTATATTCCTTAGGAGAGAAGTTCTTAACTGTGCTTTACAGGAACAAGTTATATTATTGATTTTACCCAAGCTATTGGACCTTAAAAATAAAGTAAAATGAGAAAGAAAGAAGGACAGACATTGAGCGAGAGAAAGAAAGAAAGAAAGAAAGAAAGAAAGAAAGAAAGAAAGGAAAGAAATATGATGGAAAGAAAAATGCAGTTCATCAACGATAATAAGAGAGCTCGGTTCTCTCGTCTTGATAATGTTATGCGGATCTCTCATTTTTCTTATTTTTCTTTTTTTTTTATCTACATTTTCTTTTCCTTTTCTTTTTCCTCTTCTACTTCTCCAGCTCTTATTCTTTCTTTTCTCTCTTTTTTTTCTTTTTTTTTTAATATGCCCAAAGAAAATTAAACACGATAGAAAGACGGTTTCCTCTGTCAACTCCGTTTGTTGAATTATCAAACCCATGCGTATCACGGTCGACGCGTTCTACTCGTAATTTTATTCAAATTTTCCTGTTGATAAAATGCGAGAAGAACAAAAATAGTCGATAAAATTCCAATCCGCGTCGGGCAAAAAAAATCATTAAAAATAATGAAATTATTTATATGCATCCGTACTTTTAATTTGTAATAATTATCCACCGGCGCGGATTATTTTTCTTATTTTATTCGGGTCAGGAATCCGCGTCGGTGTAGAGTTCATCGATATAAAAATAATATTTGAAAAGTTGATCCATGTTATAAAAATATTTGCTATTTATATATTCGCAATAAGATGCTCTTAAGAGATATTTCCAAAATAGAAATATAATTAAACTAAATAAATAAGACAATTTATTATTTTTAATTATTCCATACATATTATTTTTACGCTAATTTCTATTAAACGAGAAAGACACGATATTGTGCAATACGTGACGTATTAATTGCATTATAAACAATTCGAAAAATCTGCTGAAAAACTCCAAAATTAGACCACGTAAATTAAAACTTCTGCATAGAGCGAGTACGCGTAAGCGAAAGGGTTATTTACCGCTCAAAAAAAAGCCTCTCATAAAAAGAACCGTAAATTGAGGGACAGGTGTAATTACATGGTCCATTGATTAAAAATCAAATTGAAAACCGAAAAAGAAAGGGAGAGAAAAATAGTGAGGGATGTATATCGAGCGAATGCTTGTGCAAAAATTCGATTTTATCTCGCTCAACCGTAAAGTCTTTTAATTATAAATAATCCGCTTGAAGAAATTTCGAAGAACCGTTATAAAAAAAAAAAAAGAAATTTAAAAGGAATGCAAAAGAAGGAAGAACATCTAAAAGACTGACTGACAGACAGATAGATAAAATGACTAACTGACGGACAGAGAAACGAGTGAAATTAAATAAGATTGAATTTTTCCGAGAGTTTAATCTAATTTTTAAGATCTCTCTCTCCCTCTTTCTCTCTCTCTCTCTTTCTCTGCGTGTGTGTATGTTTAAGAGAATAAGAACAAGGTAGAAAAACCCAACGAAATTTCCAAATTTCCTCTTTTCAAAGAAAATATCTCCTCAGTAGATTATATTAAACGTGAAAAATGTATTAAAAGACGACAAGAGACTTGTTT
Organism: Polistes canadensis; assembly: GCF_001313835.1. NCBI lineage: Eukaryota > Metazoa > Arthropoda > Insecta > Hymenoptera > Vespidae > Polistes > Polistes canadensis. The sequence continues at coordinate 262,099 of NW_014569645.1, forward strand.
CTTGTTGAAAAGAATCGTTAATAATTTATTACAACATTCACACCTCTCGTTAACGGGTTGACAATTTACCAATCTCATTTTAATACTTTTCGTTTATTAATTAAACTTTACTTTCATTTTAAAGAATCTTTACCGTCGTTTTAATACTCTTTATTAAATTATATGCATTCATAAAAAAGTCGTATTAAGTATATACGTTTAAATAAATTTTACGAAATTGATATTATTAAATAGAGTACATAGGTATAAAGAGGGTTGTTTCCCCTTTAAAATGAATCTTTGCTCGAGTCTCTAGGATTTTTTCTTGCCGAGATATGATGATTCGAAGTTTTCTATTCATAATTCGGAGGCACGTCAGGGAGTGGTCACGTGATTACTACTCGTAGTAAACGTAGTAACCGTGAGAAGGCGCGCGTAATTTCTTGGAATTTATGTAGGTCACTGGGTCAGTAGGCTCATTCATATGAATTATTTACGCTATTAAAATTGTTATTTTAATATCTCGGAAACTATAAGTCGTAGAGACTTGGTTAAACATTTATTTTAAAGGATAGAAATTCACCTATCTTTTCATTATATTGTTAATAACAATTGATGCATTTGTTATAAATAATTAATTGCAAACAATTTCACCCGAATTAACGCTCTAATTTAAATGTTATACATTTCCTCGTGTATCAATATTACAAAATTAATTTGTTATAGACAGATTGTTATAAATAATTGATAGTCAAGAATTTGGTCACATAATTAGAACTTCTTAGACGACGATCAAGAAACAATTGTATAAAAAGGGAGAGAGTGGGAAAGAGTTGTATTTATATTGCGAATATTATTTATTCGGAAAATATTATAAACAATATTTAATAAAAATACTTTAATAGAAGAAAACGTGCTAATCTGAAGGTGAATTTCGAGGAGGATGGTGCACCGAACATATACTTCGTGTTTTTAAATTACAATATACATTTCCTTCGATTAATTAACAATAAATTAATTAATATTTTAGATTGTTTAAACGCATATACCTAGATTTAAAATTCATTTGAGAATTTATTCATAAGTAATCGCAATATTCTTCCATAAGATCATTTCCGCAGTTAAAGATACTCCGAGAAAGTTTCGTTAATTTGTCGTCAGACATTTTCAGTTTGCAGTTGAACTCTCTCGTCAGTTTGACGCGCAAATGAGCAAAGCTACGCAAGCCCTTCCTTCGTGAGCCCTTCCTTCGTGAGCCCTTCGCGTTAACGCGACTCGACTTACGACACCTTGTCTCGTCTTGTCTCTCGTCATCACGTTTCTACATTTTCTCATCCTCAACAAGAACTCAATGATGCCTATTCTCGGCTTAATATCTATCTTCGATTAAATCAGTTATCTTTTAATAACGAATTATTCCTTGTGAAAAAATATATATATATGTGTGTACGTTTATTTAATCGAGATCCGAACTTTTATTAAATATGAATAATACTTGGAAAAAAATATATTATATTACATTTGCACACTATGCTTATACAGGAGTCAATATTAAATTCAACTCTCGTTAAAAATAAAATCTATAATTTTCGCTCGTAAAAAAATGAAAACTTTTCTATACCTTCCTTTTACATACGCACACGCACACTCAGACAAGGTTTGCAAACAGAAAGAAGGGTAGGTATCGATTCGAACTAAACAATTTAAATATACTCGAGGCATATCCCTCGACAATGAAATTATATAATGCATGAAGGAAAAAAAGATGGTGATAGAAGAGAAAAGAAGAGAAAAAGGGATGGGAAGGTGAAGAGTAAGGAGGGAATAGATCGTTCCCTTTAAATCTGACGCACGCACGTTCAACATACACGAACTTGCGTACTTTTATGCACACATTTATGTAATATTACCATATCATCCTCGCATACAAACACGTACATACATCCCACCATAGCATATACAAATACACCTACATACATGAATATATACGATCGTATCATACATACATAAATACATACAATATCTAACGGGTGAGTCGAGCAACCCCTATGAACGATTCGAAAAGCCTGGATTTAGCAGAACAACGGAAAGAAAGAGTGAGTGAGAGAAAGAGAGAGTGTGAGTGTGCGAGATAGAAAAGGATCCAAGCTTCGAGGGTAATAATTCCATGATTATTTCATAAGCAAAAGGACACAGACTAGGGGTGAATCAACGAGAGAGAGAGAGAGAGAGAGATAAAGGAAAGGTGAATACGGATGTGTCAGTGCGTAAATTCACGAGTTTTGAATATGTATGCATAGAAATTTATAGCCGGCTAGAGAGAAGGGGTTGTTGAAACGTAATTGTAGAGCCGACCACCATCGAGAATTTCGAAAGAAACAAGACCAGCCTACTGCTAAGAGAACAGGAGAAAGATGAGGAGAAGTTGGGGGAGAGTGGGTACAGAGGGTAGTATATAATAATGAAAGCAAAACATCCCTTAGGCCGAGCTATGGCGAACCTTTAATTATATTTCGACTCCCCGTCACGAGTTTCGCTCTCTGAAACCGGTCTCTGCTAATAACGAGGCAAATGTTACTATTTCTTCTCTATTCCTTTCTTCCTATCCTTTTTTCAATTTCCTTTGTCACCTTTTTACTTTTCTCTTTTTCTTTCCTATACCTACCACTTTCTTCTTCTATGACTTGTAGGATTTTTTCTGTTCCCCATTTTATTTAGAAGCTCGGGGGTAAGTTCTTTTCTTTTTTTTTTTTGATTCCTGGCTCGACACTTATATACTTATTTGCAAGACTTTTTTCCCTTCTTCTATTTTCTTTGTTTTCCTTTCTTTTTCTTTTTCTTTTTCTTTTTCTTTTTCTTTTTCTTTTTCTTTTTCTTTTTCAGTCGACGACTACTTCCCGCAGGCAAACGATCGACTCCCCGTAGTTTTGTGTAAAGTTTCTTTTCCACTTACAATCCTTGGATCGTTAGCTTATAATTTGTTAGTTAGTTTCGAGCAGAGTAGTAATCTCTGCTTACTACTCTATTCTTATTCTTATTATGCTTTTCCCCCGTATCGCAGTTGTGTTTTTTTTTATTATTATTATTTTTCTTTTGACTCGTATAAGTGATCCCTTTTGCATCGTGAGTATTTTGCAATTGAAATAATCGTCGGATTAATTGTATGATTTTATTGCGAACGGGTTAGAAATTTTGGATTTATCCTATATCATTTTGTTTTATTTTACATTAAAAGATTAATCTAAAAGATAAAAGTAGGTGATGAGTATACGTCGTAGTTTGGCCAGCTACCAAATTATTTCTGCTGGTTCAACGTTCTAGCGAGAAGCTATCGAATCGATAAAATGCGCTGAAAGAAGAAAGTCAAGAAATTCTCGTTACTATATTCCGATAATTAATAACTTTCCGTTGGATTTTAAAATAAAACAGTATTGATTAATAATATTTTTAATATTACGAATAATTTGACTGCAAATAACACAAATTTTCTCTTTTATTTAGTTATGCACAAGATTATTTGATTTCACAAACAAATAAATTTGTTCACTAAAGTTTCGTGCATATGCGAACCTATGTAAGTTTGGAATCGCGTAAAAGTTTCGTTTTTAGATGCAACTCGAAAAAACGGAACAATAAGAAGGGCCTTGAAAAGTCCCATATTATCCTCTCTCTCTCTCCCTCTTCCTCTTTTTCATTCGAGCAAATTTCACAAACCTACCAACGAGGAATTTATCGAGCGAGAAAAAGTTTCGTAGGTTCGACGTTGAATAAAAAGCTCCGGAAATACGAAAAATTTCTCACGATCCGTGTCCCCCTATCACTTTTCCCCTCTCTCTCCTTTTTATCCATCCATAAAATCGGGTAATAATAAATAATTAAACAAAAGTTGACCACGTTGATCCGTCGCGTTTAGTTTTGCCTTTATACGAGATGATACTAGACATAAAAGAAAGTTGATTATTTATGGGAGGATTATCTTTACGTTGTTAAAAAAGAAAAAATCGTAAAATGATCTGTTGAGATTAAGCTTGAGGTTTACGAAGTAAATCCACTCTTAATTAATTCTTACGAGTAAACCGAAATTGTTCGCAATTTATGCTTGGATAAAAAAAAGAAAGTATTAAAAAAGAACGCATACCACGCACGAATACACAAGCGCACCATTTTAATTTGGAGAAAATGTAAAAATTTGTAATTTAGGCAAATTACGTAAATAATGTATTATATACTTGGCATTTGTTTTATTTTTATTTAACTTTTTTTAATTAAGAAAAACTCATGAACGGTGCGAATATGCATGCAACAATAGATACGAAATTTTATAAACCATTTTTTAGCATTTATTAAAATTCTTTTGATTATTTATTCATGACAGAATAAAACTTTAAAAAATGTTACACACAAATGCACGCAATCACATATACGGACGCAAATTTGTAATTTGATAAAAAACGTTTGATTGGAATAAATAATTTATAACAATGTTAGTTTACGCACACATGTAAAAGTGCATGGACTTGGTTGAATTCAATTATATCGTGATTATTGAAACTCTTGCTGAGATGCTGTAACAACGTAATTACGAACATTAATTACATAACTAAATTGCAAGAGAAAAAGTCCTTTACTGTTTTCAAAAGCATCGGTTGTAAGATCAACACTGACATTTCCATTACTTTTTGCCATCCGTAAAAGAGGAAAACATTATTAAAATATTATGAATGTAGAATCGCAAAAGAAGATTTTTCATTTAAGCAACATTACGATCAAAATCTTTTATTATTATGTATTTTAACAGGATCTTGTTAATTAATTTGCTCATAATTACACAAATTACTGCACCGGACTTTTATACTTGAAAATGGTTCTTTTTTTATATATACAAATGAACAGCATTGTGTTTTCATGTTTATCTTTAATCTACGCTATCTCTATTTGTAATTTATTAAGAAATTATTTAAAATACTTCTAATTTTCATTACCTTAATCCCAATTTATTTTAATTTCATTTACTATTTTTCTATATTTCTGCATTTTTTCGTCTGCTTTTCTATCTCTTTTTGATTCGCGCTCTATTACCAACTCCTGGTGTCTCTTTTTATCTCGAATTTTGTTCGTTTTTTGATAAGCTTTCAAGAATTTTTCATTTTCTCGGTGGCTAAGGAAGCAGGTCAAAGCGATTACAAACTTTTTAACCTCCAACCTTTAACTCAAACCATTCAACCACCTCGTCGTATCTTTTTGCTAAGCGTTTATTAGTTTCAAACCATCATATAAAAGTCAGAATTTTTTAATACCAAGCCTATCCTCAAAAGATTCTCTACGTTTGCCAAAGTTTTTGTCTTCGCAAGTATGTATTAGATTCAAATCAAAATTGCCAGCTCCGAAATTTCTTAAAACTCCTCTCCCATACAAAATTTGATGAATGATTTTTCCTAAATACAATCTAAATATATAATTGTCGCATCGTTCTTGTGCATTTTAACCCTTTTCGCATTCATCCTGTCTGTAATTATTGGTACACACGTGACCTACGATATAATATCCGTTTCTTGAACTCTTTCTATGTCTGTCAGTCAGTGTATTTTAACTTATTTCTTTTCTTTTTCTTACTTCATTTATCTCTGTTTGCTTTTCATCGTTTCTCTTTCATTATTACACACGAGTTTGTATCTAACGTCCCTCTCTTTAACGTTCCCTCTTTCTTGTAATCCATTAAAAGCACTTTATCAAATTGACAAATATATGAAATATCATACTTATGTTTGATACCAAGTCACTCCTCCCTTTTCTTTAGCCCTAAGCTCATTCGTCCGTCAGTTGCATTTACTCGATCCTTCCATTTAACGCGAGACGCGACGGTTTTTTACTTTTTTTATCTTTTTTTCTTTCTTTTATTATTTATTTTGTCACGGTATTCTTTATAATCTTTCATCTTAATAAGTTAATCGACGAAATTAATTAATCTTCTACGAAATAACTGAGACAAATATTATTTTGTTTATAAAATCAATAAAAGGAAAGATATTGTTAATCGTATATGTATATATGTACTATACACACATACATAAATACGTATATGGGTGCATTGGATAAATGCCCTATAGAAACAGGCATACGTGTATTGCATATATGAGTCAGCTAAAACTTGAAACGCGAATATCTCGGTCAATTTTCATGATGCGAAAAAATATCAGTGGAAGAATTTGTTTGATCGAGGGAGAGTAATATTTTGATCGACGCGAACCTGATTTTTCTTTTTTTCTTTGTTTTTGTTTTTCGGATCATCTCTTTTCAGATTTCAAAGTGGTCAATGTTTTTTCTAATTGATTGATAGACTTTTATTAGTGGTATGCTGTTGCTAGTAAAGGAAAGCTTCGATCATCTGCTGATTTTAAGATAATTTTAATTAGAACAAATAAGATAATAATTTCGATTAGAAGATACAAAAGTATTGAAAACATTTGACACGTGTAATTTAGTTGAAACAGTACTCTGTATATATACGTAGTTAAAATGAGTTTCGAAGTTTAGTTTAGAATTCTATGGTATACAAGACAAACACATAAATTATCGGTAGAACGAACGGACTGGCATGAGTCCGAAGAAGAAGAAGAAGAAGAAGAAGAAGAAGAAGAACCTTTGTACTTTTGTCATCGATCATTTTCAGCGTCGAAAACGTGTAGCTCTTTTCGGTTCTCCTCGTTGTCGTTGTCGTCGTCTTCTTCTTCTACGTCTTCCAGTCTTTCCTTCTAACGTATTTCGTAGGAAAACCTTTGGAAAAGTTTACGGTTTAAAAGGAAACTCTCACACCGCGGTGAAGATACGTTTTGTCAGTGTCGACACGTCGAACCCGAGTAAATGCTCGTCGCATTCTGTCAACTTTTTCCTTTTCTTTTTTTTCTCTTTAAATCCTTTCTATTGCCACTTATTGTATATTTTTTATTTAAATCGTCACATTAATTTATATTATTTCATTTATTATCTTTATCTTTCAATATTTATTTGTCAATGTTTGAATAAACGAACAAATAAACGGACTCTTAGGGGTTCGTGTTGTTGCCAACTTTACTAGGATATTCTCAGGAGAGAACTTTATGCCAGATGAAAGATATAATGATAAAAAAGTGGGGGACAAAGATGAAAGGTTGGAAATTAGGATCGTTTAAGATTTTTGGATTTTTTTTTCCCTCAAAGATTTATGCTCGAGACGATGTTGATAATTAATATTAACACTTTCCTAAAAACTGGCAATTCTGAGGTTTCTTTAGTAGCTTAGTCTTACTGCATACAATGTTCAAAAATTTATAGCTGACGTAGGAAGATTCATGGTTCGAAAGTTTAGAAAACGGTGAAACTTTGAGAATATCTGGAGCATAATTGTAAGGGGTAATTATGACAATGGAGTAAAGCGGGCTCGGAACATCGATCAAATTTATTTTAGGATTCATTTTATATATTGCATGCGTGAGCGTCGGTAAGATTTAGCGTCGAGATATCAAGATAAGTTTGATATTAAAAAAGAAAAAGCAAAAGGTTCATTCGTCCGAAGATAAAACTGACCTACTGCGATAACCCAGAAGGAAAAATAGGTCAAGTGGGTTGGATTAGAAGGGTCATTGTACCTTACCGACTATTTTTTCCTCCGCATTCCGTTCTCGAACGTGACAAAACGCAAGGTCGAGGGATAATCCCTAGTCAGAAGGTAACAGAATGGGCGTGTATGTGTGTAAGGGAGAGAAAGGGAGAGTAGGTCAGACAGATTACCCCAGCACCTCAACTGCTAGCACCGCCACTGTTTCATCATCTAACTTCAACAAGATTTATTTATCTCGTTCCTTTTTTTTATCTTTCTTGTTCCTTATTGTTGCAATCTAATGAATCTACTTTATATTTGATCTTACGATTAATCGTAATTTCATTGAAATTTCTATTTGGACAGAATAACGAAAAGAAATAAAGGAAGTTCCGTTGGATATGAAATAAGTATCATCCCCCATTTGTAGTAAACTAATTCTCACATTTATTTTGCAAATCGAGAAGCACGATTCAGGTTGTTCAGTCCCTTTGGGCAAAGCTTTATGCCAAACGACTCCTGGAAATCTGAGAATCTCCTTGGTAGAGTAGCGGGTCTCCTTCTTGCTTACACAGCATTAACAAATGGTCGAAGCTTCTACGAGAGATACGAAACGCGAACAAACACGGAAATACAAAGATAAGGATCCCTTTCGTCGTTGGACTTTCCCTTCGCGGCTTTCCCTAAGAAGATCCATCAAAGAACAAAACGCAAGCTTGTCGTTGTGCAACAAAAGAGTGTGACGTTTAGCTACCAAACTTACGAAAGTAAATAATTCATTACTTACAATTCAAGAATTTTTCTATGAAAATATGATTAAATTGTTTATATATATATATATATACTTGGGCGTTTAATAATAATAATAATAATAATTAATTAATATAAGGAAATTTGTGAATTTGATCTAAAGGACTTTGCAAAAGTTATATAGATAATTTATAATACAATATAAAAGCCGCTTATAGAAGGGATTTAATTGAAAGCTGGAAGGAGCTCTTACCTTGGCAAGTATTTCCAAGACGATTACGTAATCGATCGATAGTCAAAATCGCGGGATGAAAAATCTTCTAGTAACTTCGGTTGCATTCCTTAAAATATTCATTAGTTTCTAAACGTGACTAGCTAGTGGAAATGAGAATTTGCTAGGAGGAAAATAGCTAGTTTCTACCCTCTCTTTATCTCTCTCTCGCGTTCTTACTTACTTACTTATTTCTCACATCGTATAGGGGTACCTCTTTATACGTGCATATATTTTAGATAGTATGCAAGCCGCGAATATAAATAAAAGAAGCACTCTGACCCAAGTCGTCTCTCGCCTTTTGCTCTTTATTTACGAGTCCTTCATTTTTCAAGCGCTTACGCATACCTTTTAGACGAATACTTATCTTATTTTTACTGTAGTTTGCTTTCAACCAAGTATCATTTTCTTTCTCTCTTTATTTTTAACATGCATTTTTATATTATATAGATTATAAATAATATCAATATTGTGTGTGTGAAATAAATGTTTCCCGGACGTATTAAAATTTCAATCTTTGCGAAAAAGATTTGAATATTATTTGAAAAGAGTTGAAAATGCATGATTGTTGTTTATAGTAAAGCGATGTTAATGGAAGACCCTCTTGAAAAGATAGCAACTACCAATTGTGCATTTTTATAGACGATATCGCGTTTATTGGAAATAGCACCATAAAAATTGCTCGAGCTTATCGAGATAACACGTGTCTAGAGAGGAATGGGACGTTAGTTCGCAATTTTTATCTTATCTGTTTCTAAATTGGCCGTATCTAGGTAAAAATAAAATCGATGTCTAACGTAAGGGACAATTTAGAGAAAATTTTCGACAAAAATATGTCATTTATTAGAAAATTGTTGGTAGAAATAATAAAATTAAAATATTATGCTTTTATTATGTAATTCGGATTATAATTGAAAATAATATTCGAGCCAAAAAAAAGGAGTAATCTATTCCGGACCGTTTTATATTCAAAATTGTGTTTGCCGCAGAAAAAAAAAAAGAAATATTTAGAAAATGTAGCATCTCTCGAAATTGAGTTATCAAATTGAGGAACGGAAGCTGTACCGCGACGTGATCGGCAAATATTGACAGCGTTTCATACGTGAATGACTTGAGGCTTTTTGTTCTGTTTCGTTTCGTTTTGTTTTTCATTGATTGCGTTTGTTATGCAACGATTTGAACCTTTTTTTTTTCCTTTTTCTTTTTCATATGCACTTGTTCGTACAAACAAATGTTATAAAATCAATAGTTCAGGAACAAAATCATTATTTTATTTTATTTCTTTTTATTTTCATCTTCTCCAATGAAATATTATATACTTTATGAACTATTTGCGTTAGGGTTGCGCCGAATTTTCAAATTTTTCTTTCTTTTTCCTCGATAAGACTGAAAAATATGTGAAAATTGTGACAACTTGTAATAATTGTCAACGTTTCTTTGCTATCAATTTACGATTAGAAAAGTGACGTCCGTATACTGTAAAAGCGAATATACCACACCACACACACACACACACGTATTTACTATCCGTATATGGAAATTTGTGTTGGCTTAAGAAGTGAAATAACTTTAGAGATATGGTCGTGGTTCGTTGGACGATTTGCGAGGGGGCATCCTCTTTCCTACACACATCCTACCCCCATAAAGTTATACGCTTGACCGTGGTCTTTAGAAAGCATGCCAGGAGTTTCGGTACACGCTTATAAATATCACCAATGTTCGAAACATGTCGCATGGTGAATAATAAGTATAAGCACTCGAGAAACGAAATCCTCTTGGTACCTTTCCTACTATGGTGGAAACAACTTTGTTTCAATATCGTTAGCATAATACCACACGGACGTTTTTGTATATGTTGTGTAAACTTGTATGTTAATAAAATTATTGTTCTAAAGAAGAAAAAGAAGAAGAAGATAATGTAAAGATGAACCGAGATGCGCTTTGCTTTCGTCTAGTTTTTTGAATAAAATCTGACGAGAAAACGGAGGATCGATATATCTGATAAATAATTCATTGTTACTACAGGATACAAATTACGTAGAAAGAAAAGAAAAGGAAAGGAAGGGAAAGGGAAAGAAAAAAAAATTGGTTAAACAAAGAATGGTAGTTTAACGTCTAGCTTAACGTTATTGCGAAAAGTAATGAAATTCTCGTCGCGTGTATACATAAACGATATCGTTTAATTCAATGCATCACTCGCGTACAGGTAAAAGTAAATGTAACACGTTATATATGAGCATATCCTGTAAGAAGAAACTTCTATGGGATGTAAAGTAATCCTTAACAATATTCAGGATCAAACGCGTTTGATACGCTTCGATCGTTTCGAACACTTGATTAATACTCAAAGCCTAACACAGATCTTTCGAGTGCACTATAGTCTTGTGCAAACAAAGGAACACAAACTCGCGTTTGTAGACAGTACGTGAGAGAAACTTTGAACCTGTCTTACATTAGAATTTCTTTTTTTTGGTTAGTTATATCGCTACATTATTGTCAGCTAATACTAAATCAATCGAATTTAGTGTTAAATAACAATTGGGATAAAGAATTGATCAATCTCGTGCAGTGCAAAAGAAAGAAAGTTGTGTAAAGAATTATATAGAAATAATTCGATCGAATCTTATATTTTTTTGGGAACATAAATTAATCGCAGGGAAGTAAGTGAAAAAAAGGTATAAAATAACGTTGGACACGTGAAGTCGACTCGGGTTTCTCGTTCATAGCATTGAACAAGAGCAATCCGGTAGCACGATTTCTCCTACTATGGTTGCTGCTCGGTTAGAGTACTGTATTTTAGCGTCATTAGCATAAAACACAGAAAGAAAGAGAGTACGGGTTCGTGTATACGTCGACGTACAGCCACGTTCCCAATGGAAAAAGCATCGATCGACAAAAAAATCAAATAGCAAAGCAAAAGCTAAAACTACGATGAAAACTGAAAAGAGAGAGAGAGAGAGAGAGAGAGAGAGAGAGAGAGAGAGAGAGAGAGAGGGAGAGAGAGAGGGACTACAACTTTGTGCATATTCCTTGATATGCAAACTGCACGCGTGCAGCCCTTACTTCCAAGGATCCATTTGCGAAACGGCGAATTAGAGGACTCCGACGATTTCAAATCATTTCCAAGAACGGAGTTTAGAAACTCGTGAAAAAAAAGAAGAAAAAAAAAAAAATAGGAAGGAAAAAATACTGCCGAGTTTTTAACTCATTTACGAAAATGGAAAGATTTCTTATTCGTTCTACTTTGTGAATATATTTACGAGATGTCTCCTGTTAAAGTTTCTTTTTTATTTAAAACAAAAAACAAATAAAAAGAAAAAATAGGAAATTCGTTTCGCGTTAATCTCAAAAGCCGTGTAAAAAGAAAACCCATGCATGGATCATATGCGTGTACCTTTTTATGTGTGCGTGTGTGTAGGAAAAAGAGGAAAAATATAGATAGTACAATACGAATTCCATATGTATGCGCGAGTAGGAAAAAGAGGATAGATAAAAAAGGAAAACGGTAGATGTATCGTAAGAGTAACGTAAAAGAAAAGGATAGAAGATGTAGATTGCGTATGTCCCTGCAAAAGGGAAAAAGGGAAAGGAGGGAGAGAGACAAAATATATACGGGGTATTATAAACGTAGGTGAAAGAAAAGGACAGTAGATATAAATGGCACATGTCCGTGGGAGGAAAAGAAAAAGACAGAGAAGGGGAACATGGAAGGCATATATTTTTCCGGAAGTTTCCCCCCCCCCCTTTCCCCGTTTCATCCCTTTCATAACTTTTCGTCGCGTTATGGAAGGTTTCGTCCTTTCGCGTTTTTTTTTTCCTGAATTATGCGACCACAGAGTCGTTCACAGTCGACGGCATAATTGGCGTAGGAATGATTTTTTCTTCTCTTCTTCTTTGTTTCGTTAAAAATCAGTGGTCGAGTAGTCGAGCTCGATAATTAAGTCCACGTGACAGTGGTTTCAGGAACGCGAAAGCTATTCTTCTTTCCTTCGGAAATATTAATCGAGCCAACGAATAAAAGGGAACGAAAAGAGATTTTCCGTTTTAGTTAAATATTTAACTATGTCAATCTGATAATCCCCCTGCACGGTTAATTCTTGGGGAAAGATGATACGAGCGTTCGGGGTAGCTAATATTATATATATATATATATATATATACACAGGGTGTCCCAGTTTCATTATCTACAATTTTACCACCATATTCTCTCTCTTTCTCTCTATGCAAAAATACAACAAGAACAATTTTTATAATTATATAGATATAAGTTTTATATAAATGCGCTTTCATTAAAAAGTTATAATCAAAATATGAAATAACAACGCGAGAGATATCAACGCGTAGGAGGATTAGAATTTGATATAACTAATGTCATCTTCTTTTTTCCTATCATTATCTTTTATCGTTTTAACTCTAATATATGATTTATATTAGAATTAAACTTTAATCAAATAAAAAATAATGAAATAAAGTCATTTCTCTCTCTCTCTCTCTCTCTCTCTCTTTCTGTAAGAATAAAGTATAACTTAACGAGAAGAATCTGAAACTCCCATTATGAGTGTTTATACGATTAGGTAGGGAGTTCGGAAGTGTCGTTTAAATAACGAGACACTCATTATGATAACGGAATAAAGGAGTATGAATTATACGTGGAAATGATACAAAAAGCAAAAACGGAGAGAAGGAAGTAACAACGGAGACGGAAACCTAAGAAAAACAGGACGTTGGGGGGGTGCGGGGGAGGGAGGGACGAACTACTTTCCGGAAAAGCTCTTCCTTTTTCGAGCTAGTGGCTGCTCTTCTTCTTCTTCTTCTTCTTCTTCCTCTTCTTTTTAACTCTGGAAAGAACAAGAGAGAGAGAGAGAGAGAGAAAGAGAGAAGGAGAATAAGTTTTCGTGTTCTAGAGATGCTTTTTAGTTGGTTTGAAAGCTCCGCTGGTTTAAGGACTTCCCTCGACGTTCTTGCGACACCAAGAAGCATGATTTTACGGATAAAAACGAATTGTACTTGTAACAGTTCACCGTCTAGCCGGACAAACATTAACCTTTTCATTTATACATTTAACGAGTACGAACAAGAGATTCTCTTCCTTTGAATGCGTTAAGTGTTTTTTCTTTTTTTTTTCTTTTTTTTTTTTGTATTACACTTTTAAATTTAATCTTTATCTTTAGATGTTTCTCTTATTATTGTATTTGTAAAAAGTTAGATTTTGTGTAATGCTTTAGGTCTTTTGACTGGTTTAATATTTCACTTTGATACTTCACTTTGGAAGACATAAGGGTGGTGGTAAGAGGTTGCATGAAAGACTGGTGACATTATATACATAAGTTATTACCAATTTTCTTGATTTATAACCCGATAAAAAAGATCTTTCCTATATTACTACTTTATCTCGTGTACAATGAGGTAGAATAAAAATTGAATGCGTTTCCTTAGTTCCGTCGTAGATAACTTCAAGAATACTTGGAAGAAAAATTGTACGGAATTTGAAGATTCATCTCGTCCGTAAGAAAGAGAAATTAATTAAAACGCAAAAGGCAAGCTGCGTTTGTTAATCAATCGTACGAACAAAGTTCTACAGTCTACCTTTTAAACGTTTGCTTTTTTTTTCTAAATAGAAAATAATATTTCTTTCGAGTTGATCTTTTTAATAAAATTCGACTTAAACGTTGTCGATAATAATAAATCAAGGATGAAAGAATTAAAAAAGGCGATGGGACGAATGAAACGTTATTTTTTCCTTCGCGTAATTATAAACGCATTTGTTCGAGCATCAAACGTTACCCTTTCCTTTAGTTGTCTGTTTTGACGAGTATACAAAAAAAGGAACATAATTTCGCGTTCTTATTATTCTTTTCCCTTTTATATTTTTTCTCTTTTTCCTTCGACACCAAAGTATCACAGAGTCGATACGAAATGTCGGATACTTTGAACGTAGTATACGCTAACGCTCGTAAAATTCTTTATCGTTATTGTATTTTCCTTTTTATTATTTTCACCGACTGCTAGACAACGAAACTGGTACGACCGATTCGATATTGATCTACAAAAATAAAAAGAGAAAGAAAAAGAGAAAAAGAGAGAGAGAGAGAGAGAGTAAACGATGTACATAGTCTTTATATGGGTAAGTACCACCATATAAAATGACAAGTCGAATAAATGTTCTTCCAACGAAATATACTCCAATTTTAAATCTACACCATTTTTGCTTTTTCTTCTGATAATCTTTACCGATAATTACGATCCAATATATTTAAATATACAAATATTTAGAAAATATCGATAAAATTTAAATCGAACAAACTCAACGATCGTTTTAGTTCTCCTATTAGAAATAGTTATTCGCAATATATAAACATTGCATTGATACTTTTATCGGCATCGAAAATACTTCCAAATTGTATTTATTTTAAAAAAGATATTCTTTTCCTCTCTGCCTTAAAATACTAGTGCCGTTGGCAAAATGCATAAACTTGCGATTAAAGTGTCCTACTTCGCGTGGATGAAACGTAAACATCAAAGTGATATCGTGGAAATATCGTTTGGAAATATCGAAATAGAAAGAGTTAACAGGAGAGAAAAGAGAAAAGGAAAAGGGAAAGAAGTTAAGTGAAAAGCTTCTTCGATATAAGTATTCAAATAATCCGGATTATCTTTCACGTATATTTCTTCGTGCAATTTGAAATAAGAAAGATTAATAAAAATACGAATAATAATTTATTTTTACGTATAGTTAGATGGATAAACAAAATTTCACTAAATGATTACTTCTTAGCTTGTTAAATCATACTAAATTTGATTCCGTCATACTTGTTCCCGTTAAATCTTAGCTTCTCTCTCTTTTGCACTTTACTATTTCGAGTTGACCTATACATTGATCGAACTATTCGTAGTTATCTTCTTGAAACGATACACTTCCCAAGGGCTTTCATGGGGGATCGGTTGAGAAAGCAAAGGGCAAAGTGCCCTTCTGTCTTCGATACGCTTTTCGAAACTTTCCTCTATCGATCTATCTATCTATCTATCTATCTATCCATCTATCTATCGTACGAGTAAAGGATGCACACGTTGCAGCAGCACGTTGCAGCAGCACGTTGCAGTGAAAAGACGAGGGTCTCGAATAGGCTTACCACACGAACGCGACCGAGATAAGCCGTCTGTGGTTTATATGTATTTACACAAAGCTTCGTGGAAGATGCACTGCATAGAAACTTCTAACTGGAACACATCCTACTGTTACCTGTTAACTGTAAACAAAACTACTTGCTCTCTCTCTCTCTCTCTCTCTCTCTCTCTGTTACACATACATACAACTAACACTATTTATTTTACATGAATACGACGCGACCAAATTTTTAAGCTCTTTCTCTAACTAAATATGTAAATAATATGTAAACTTTTCTCTCTTTCTCTATATGTGTGTGTGTGTACATTTATATACCATGCATTATTTTATTTCTCGTTCTTTTTCGTTCGAATAGAAGGTAATTCAAGTTCGCGGTACATGGAATAGTAAAATCAACGCGACGACGATCGTGATTTGCATCGAATTCTGTTCACTACGCGTCGACGAATTGCCTCAAAGAAATAAAAAAAAAGAAATAGAAGAAAAAAAAATATAATAGTTTGTTCGTTACTTCTCGAATAAATGTCTTTTCTTTTCTCTCTTTTTTCTTTTTTTTTTTTGTTGGAGAATTTAGTTAGTTTTTAAATGAACTGTTTAAATCAACGCTACGCTTTATTTTTGTTGTTAAAGAGAGAAGGAAAAAAAGAAAAGGTCTCGTTCAAATTGAGGACTGTACAAATACTTGGTACATTTCCTTGTAACATAGTAGAAGGAAACAAAATGAAAGTAGAACTCGGTAGATTTCCACCGTTAGGAAAATACAAAATGTTAGAAACATCATAGCTAGGAGTTCGGGGTAAACGATGTCTAAGCGAGAGAAAAAAGAAAAAGGAAAGAAAAGGGAAATAAAAAGATCGGAAAATAGCCGGCGGCTCGAGATGCTGTGGGTTGGTAACGCAGGTTGAACCTTTTCAAATCTTTCTACCCCAGCTCTTCTTACTTCTAACTCGTCTCGATACTCTCTCTTCTTAGATCGATCGAAGAAATCCCTTTGTGGTATGAAATTGGTCGAGTTCAACTCTCTTTCCTACGTGTACGTGAACGCGAACGTGTGCGCGAACGTGTGCGCGTGTATATTCCATAAACAAAGCTCCTCGAATTCTATCGTTCCTATCACCACCCCCTTTCCACCCCTTCCTTTGTTACTTTTCAAGACGATGAGTCGAGATCCGTTGACGTTCGATCGTTCCTTTTAAATTTCTACTCTCTATGAACTCCGCAGTAAAGAAGGTTTAACATCGAGGGTAGTTTCTTTCCTCCCTTGAGAATCAAATACCAAAAATATAACATTGGTTATTTTCAAAATGTCAGAGTATTAAGCCGTTCGATTTAAAACTGATGGAATGCTTCGTGAAATTTATTGTCCCATTTAATATGTCAACATAGTATTCTACTTTACAAACTCCCATATCTCAAAGCTATCCTGAGATGTTACAGCTGTGTCCTCGAGGTCTTCTTATACGATTCATTTGATTAAACCCCAACTCATTACGTAAATCAATCCGGTTTCGATATCCTGACAAACTCGTTCTAATCAATGCTTCAACGCTATTAGTAAATGATAATAATTGTTGCAACGCGAATATGATATAATTATATTAAATACAATGTAATATGGCAATATAAAAATTATTTGATTTTACAACGAATAAAAAATCTATCTGTATTTTTGGCAAACTGTTAAAATCAGGCGTTCCATATAAAGTGCAGTTACTGTACGTATCCACTTTCAGAAATTATAAATGGCCCACGAGAGAAAAGGGTGGAACTCGAAATGAGAACGAAAAGTTCTTGGATTTGATTTGTTTGTGTTTTAACCAACTATACTAGCAAAACGGCCTCCGTGAAATCCATTCTTCCTTTCAACTTTCTCTTATGTCAACATGGTGTACTTATAAACTCCTATAACTCAAGCCAATCCTGATGTTACAGCTGTGTCCTCGAGCAATTCTTAAACGATTCATTAGATTAAATCAAACTCATTAAGTAAATCAATCCAATTGAATATCCGACTTCGCAATAATCATGGAATTATATTCGAGCAATCGGGGAGGAGAGGGGGGATATCTCGCCACAATTAACGAATCCAATTTACTGTAACCGATCAAATTCATTTCCGAAATCATAGCGTTTGAAAAGATGAGTTAGTTATCGATGGGGAGCTTTCAAATTCAAACACGGAATTATTATTTTCTTTTTATTTCTTAAACGTTCCTTTATTTTTTCAAGACTCGAATTGCATTCTGAGAAATAATACGAAATGCGATAATACGAGGACAATTTTTGGTTTATCTCAAAAAGTACGCATTGTATTATTGTATTTGTTCTTTCTAAATTGAAAATGTCCCATTTTCAGAAAATATTCCGTGCACCGAATGCACTTGCGAAAACGTTTCTTCCAATAACTGAAAAACATTCTTGAATGCATTTTTATTTTGTAGCATTTTATTCACTTACGGATTTTTACGTTTAATATTTTCAACGCTTTAGAAATGTTGTTTGTTCCCTTGGAAATAGAAAATAGTTGGAGTGGGGGGGGGTTGGTTATTATTTGTAATAGTAAAAAATTTCGAGCGAATATGGTGCAAGCTGCGGTAACAGAATATTGATCTATTTTTAACTGCAAATTCAGGAACAGGAGCAATAACGTATGAATCGGTGCAATCTCCATGAATTATCTTTTTGCAAAGTGAATCGATTTTTACGAATTGCTTCGCACAAGTTTTCCCGATAGTAATTCACCGGTTAGCATTGATTTTTCGTCTACTTTTGTTTAGATCTTTCAATATTATTATCGAATATTCTTTGTAGATTTGTTCCAATATGAAATATATTTGTATTTGATATAATCCATCTTAACGTTGAACATTGAATACCATAATTCCCATGCTTGAAACGATTCATTTCATTGATAATCTTCCCTTTTGATAATTTCATATAAATTTTCGTCGAGTAAGTCAAAGCTTAAAGTGGTAGTATAATGAGTAAACTAAGCTTATTTGCCGTTGCTACCGTTGTTCATCCGTATGAATATTCATCGAAAGTTCAGGTACATCGATGATACTTATGTTAAAGACGATTATCCTTTCAGTTCCATCAAATCCTAACAAATTCTCATATTTCGAAGTGCCCCAAAGGCAATGTACATATATACGGAATTAAATGTTTATTATTAAAAAATACATTTGTTCGTTGTTGGTCTTGACTAAGGGAAAAGAAAAGAAAAAAACAGATTTTTCGAGATTAGTTATAGAAAATGTTGTCCTTTGAAAGAAGCAGTCAAAGTATTTGAAAAAGTGGTAGCCTGTTGATGATAGGTTCAGGTAATATGTTGGACTAGGAAAACTTTTCTATCCCAATTCGTTGAAAACTTTAGTAGATTATATCGTGCGACGTGTGTGGTCGAACGTGCTGTCTGTCCTGTAAAATAATTGGCTTCTTTTTCGATTGATCAATATACCGGCGGACTTAGTCGTTCCAATTTCGGATACATTTTATCAAAAAGTTTGGCAAAATATTCATCAATGCAAAAAGACCAACGACAAGCAAACAAAAAATGACATCTATTTTGGGTTTTGGGAAACAATGCAAACGAATTGAAAGTGTTAGAACCGCGTTACAATCAACAGCAGTTTTCGTTCATATCGGTTTTGGATTCGGTACTCATAACTGTTTCAATCATAACCGATATACAACAGTTCGTAGCAGTTATTTTCGAATGAATGTTTCAATTACTAAAACTCTAATAGTTTTTTTTTTCTCCTTCTACCGGGATTTATGAAGTTGCACCGTATCTTTATCATAGAAGTTAAACGAAATTACTGCGAGGGAAGAAGCTAAACGTCATAAATTATTCGTCCGGAGACATTAATTTCTTATCAAATCCTGATATTATCTCTAACGATGACGAAGAATAATAAAAAGAAGAAGATGAAGATGAAGAATAATAATAAGAAGAAGAAGATGATAAAAGATAAAAGAAAAGTTGCCATCAATATGTATTACGTCTTCTTCTCATCTTTTACCTTCGCCATCTGTGTGAACCGAAGAAGAAGAAGAAGAAGAAGAAGAAGAAGAAGAAGGGGTGGGAGGAGGGATTCTCTGAAAAACACGCATAATGTCGTTGGAATATCCAGTATTCATTCACTTATTTTACACGAACAGGGGGATGGAAAAAGGATCGTACGTAGAGAAGAAATAAGATCATAAATCTTAACGTGGATCCTCCATTATGTGAAGACTCTAACGTTAATGTCTACTCTCTACCCTTCACCTACCTTCCGATTTCCCCTCCGATTTCCCCTCCGATTTCCCCTCCGATTTCCCCACCGATTTCCCCTCCATCATCCATCGCCACCATCCTCCCATCGTAGAATCTTTGCTTGCTCACAGAATCCGGAAACGAACCGAGGCGTAACTGAATTATGGATCTTTCATCGACTCGATGTCTCCTCTCCTTCCTTCCCGTTTCTTCTTTTTCTTTCCTTTTCTTTTTTTTTTTGTTTTCGAAATTATACTCATATAATTTAGGTGCTTTCATAAATGTTAAAATACTCTTCTCTAATATTTTATTAGTCCAATGAAAATCTGTCGACTGCCTGCTGCTGTTACACGCGATCCCGAAAATAAATAAAAGAAATATTCAATGGAACACGCGAAAAAAATAAAACGCGGCTCACTAATTTTTAATATCATTCCTATCCCCCCTCCCTTTCCCCTGCCCACCCGGAATAAAGGAAAATCCTCGAGTATTCTTTCTCTTTCACTCGGGTAATACAATATATCCGACAGACGGAAATACAAGATTCGTTTATTCGTGGAATGCATTTTCTTGTACGGAACGCGAAAAGAAGATGCACGGGGGCGGAGAAAAAGGAATGTGCATGTTGGTGGTCAAAGGGGAAGACTGAGAGAAACTGAAACCCCCTTTTCTATATAAGTTCGTATGCACGCGTATATGTATTCGTGGCATAGGTGTTGCACCCAAAAGAAAAAGAGAAAGAGAGAGAAAATAACAAGGAAGAGTAACTGAATTTGGCTTTTAGAGGAGCCGACTTTTCGAAGGGTTTGAATAACGTATTAGACGAGTGATACCGTTCGTCGAGAGTTTGGGTTGAATCTTGGTGAACGAGGAAGAGGACAGGGACGGGGATGGGGATGGGGGAAGGGTTAAAGAGGAGAAACGGAAACGAGAAGAGACAGAAGCAGGGGCTGCTGCTCTTCGGGGGTGGTTTGGGGCGAGAGGGGAAGAAAGGAGAGATGCTTAGAGTTATATCGGAAGCTTCTTTTCTTCAACGTGGATGTGGGGGGGGGGGGAGAAGGGGCAGGAGGGGAGTGGAAATGCAATTTCGTCGCGCAACTCGACAAACATTTATCAGGGAAAGAGAGAGGCTGCGATTGGCCTGACTGGGAATAAATTCCATTGGCTGCCAATGTGTCCCCCTTTTCATCCTCTTACTTACCCCCGTTCCATTTTCTTTTCCCTTTCCCTTTTCATTCGGGTTTTCCCTCGATCGCTAATAATTCCTTCTTCTTTTTGTTCATCTTCACCTTGACATCGAATTCCTTGCCATTTTTCCTCACTTTATCTTATATATCTTTTATCTCGAAGGAAATGGAAGATGATTTTTCACGATCGAATACCCATATACTACTCTATCGATACGCGTTCTTTATTTACAGCTTAATAATCATCCGGTATTTGTTAGTAAATCAAGATTGATGAACGGATAGAAAGAATACTATGCGCGTTGAACTGGGAATACAGATTGATGTTTGCTGTTATACGTCCTGTGTATGATGGTGTGTTTCAATAAAATATTGTCTCTCTCTCTCTCTCTCTCTCTTTTGCAATTTTTAATGAAATTAATGGATTTTTGTATTCGAATATATATATATATATATTATTTATACACAGACATTTGTATAATTTATGAGTTAATGAACAGTCAGCGAATTATCTAAACGTGACACAAGACTACTACTACTACTATGTTCGGTGTTCACTTATGGTTGGAAGTTCAACTGGACGAACGTGTTCATTTAGGGTTAAATCTCGGACTCTCTCTCTCTCTCTCTCTCTGCTAGGGTTTAATGGGAAATCGATCGACGTACGAGTAACAAGTACTCTCTTGACCTGTGCTTGATTATCGCTGTTAATCTATTATCGTCGAATCATCCTCTTTCCCTCTCTCTCTCTCTCTCTCTCTCTTTCACTATTTCGTCATCTTGATATCACGATAAGCACTCTATTCTCAACAAGCCTGTTGACGATTATAATTGGTTCGAAACGATTTATCGGCCGATCGAGGAAAATCCGATGCTTTCAATTCGCGTAGGCTACATTTCTAATATTCAATTCGGATGCACAAAATAAATATGAAATTATAAATAGAAAAATACAAAAATCCGAATGAAATAATGAAATGGATAAGTAAATGAATTACTAATGGTTTAGGAATCGAAAATAAAAAATTTGTATTTGTTAATAAAACGATGGTCAATATATCCGTTCTTTCTTTTTTTCTTTTTTTTTTTTTGTTATTACTTCAAAATTGAACAATTCGTATTCCACCACGTGAAACGAATTAGTTTCGTTTGAATTGTTAAAACGAAATAAAATGGTGAAATCGAATCAGGCGAATGCACAAAATTCAAAATCTCGATCGTCATTACGAGAAATTCGAAAGTTATAACGGGGGGAGGGAAAACAGCAGCATGGTGGAAGCTACGCGAAGCGAATTTATTTTGTTAAAATCGTTAACACTCGAGCGATGGTGGCCGAATAATTATTTCCTTTTTTTATTCCTTTTTTTTCTGTTTTCTAGCTACGTAACGCAATATATATTCCTCGTATAGAAACGAGCTTCGTTACTAACTTAAAATAATTTACAAACTGCGAAAAACTAATGCAATAATTTATTCCATTTTAAATGGATTTGTGTAGGCGCGCGTGTGTGTCTGTGGGGATGCGTATTCTCCATGCCATTTTATTTTATTTACAAATAAAATACTTATCGGGGAAGAGGGGGGTGGGAAGATTACTCGTAAATTTGTAGTTTTAAAGCTCATATTGTAATATTTGGTTGGTAGAAAAAGATTATTTTCTGCGTATTTATAACGAAAAAATGAAACACGCGTTCGTATTTACGAATAATTTATCCGGCTTCTTTCTCCAAATGCTTTTTTCATAATTGTTTCCCGTTCGTTGCTTATTATTTAGTTTCTTTTCGAAATCGCGACTACTAATGTACCGGTCTCGCTCAATTTTCCTCTCGTCGAAAAAGAAAAATAAGAATGTAGAAAATTTGTAAAATCGAAAGAAATAGAGGGAAAAAGGAGAATAAAGTATGTACTTACTGTTAGTTGAAAAAAGTTGGAAAAGAACCGAAGAATGAAATGCATAAACTGCGATATTACAAAGTTTAGTCTGTTTCGAAACTTGAAATGCCATAGTCAGTACTCTTCGCAATTTTCTTCTTCGTCCTTTTCAACCTCCTCCTCCTCCTCCTCCTCCTCCTTTTTTCCCCTTCTTCTTTCTCTTTTTCTTCATGAACGTCGATGTCGCACATCCTTTTAAAAGTAAGAAAAGCGACAGGAATTATCGCACAGATAACGATAATAATTGTGATAAAGTCACGAACTTAAAAGGAAAGAAAGAGACAGGTATTATATATATTTGTATAAAGGGTGTTCCAAGAAAAATCTTGATTTTCTGGATGAACAAATTTGTGGTTATCAATTTCGACCCTTTCCGAAAAATCTGAAATAACGAGTATAATTGTATCGTATGAAAGTTCCTTTAATACCTTTCCGAAACGTTGCTTATTCATTTTCCCAATATGTACAAATGGTTTTGGAGAAAACGACTTTTTAAATTTCAGACAGAATAAATTGGAAATTTTATTGACACACCCGATATACGTATCCTACCATTCGTTGAATTTTCCAAACTAGTTCTCACCGACCGAAGTATAATCCAAGTTTTCTCTTATACTTTCTTAACTTTCTATCTTCGATCTACGCGATCTCAGAGAGAGAGAGAGAGAGAAGAGAGAGAAAAGAAAGAAAATGGAACCAAAAATGAAAACGAAGGGTTGAAAGATTGTAAAAAAGATCCCAGACATTTGCCGTTCCTTTTATTTCGCTATCGATAAATCGTAATGTGAACAAATAAATAAGAAATATTATTATATCTGAAAAATATGAATCATTTATTTAATTCGATTATTCTTAAGAACGAATAATCGTTCGATAGTCTTTACAGCCCTTTTCTTTCTCTTTCTCTCCCTTTCTCACTTAGGATATATCTTTTAGCAAACATACGTCAATGAAAATCGCAAAGGATTGTAGAAAAGTTATAAAATCTAGGTAGCTGATACCGAGAAAATTGAGTACTCAATTATTCAGTAGGGCGCATCCGAGAACAACGTTTATCTCATCCCTTTTCCTCTATTTTACTCGATAAAGTCTCCCTAAGAGGTCTCCCCATCGAAAAAGAAAAAGAATGTAGAAGAAAATACTGGCTGTATTCCCCTTCTCCTTTTTCCATTTGTATTTGTGCATATTTGATCGTTCTACACACCCCCTCACTGCATCCAAGAATACCTCTTGAGACCTGAGTAACAATCGAGAAAAACAGAGTGTCAAACGCGAATTGTAAATCGATGTCTCCCTTTGGTTGCTCCTTTCTCCATTATAAAACTCAAAAAAAAAAAAAGAAAATATACACGCGTGCAGTTCACACTATCTATGGGGAAATTCAGTTTTCATACTTCTACACTTGGTATTATCGGCCAAGTCGGATCTCAAACCATGATTGGATTTCATTTAAAAGCAAAATGTTTTGATTAATAATATAAAATCATTTTCGATCTTGATTACGCTTACTATAGGAGCTTTCAAATGATTCCAAAAAATAAATTAGATAAGAGTTGTAATATAAAATCTCGCATATTACACGTAGGAAAGTTTATCTTAGTGCTAATAAAAGATTGGTGACGCATCGTCGTCGTCATAGTCGTTGGTAGCATTTTCGATTTTTTTCCCCCTGATTCACGGATCGCGTGGTCTTTTGCACGCGTACATACACATACACATATACGTATATACTATATATATAGCGATAAACGCGCATGCTTTCACCCGCGGACTCATTAGCCTAATGACACCGATTAATTATTGCAAGAACCACACGGTTAGGACGCACGCGCAAAGAAGAAAAAATAAAAGGAACCTTCTCGGTTCGATATTCCTATTTACTATCTCTCTCTCTCTCTCTCTTTTACTTTTTAGCATACACGATGGATTTGGACGATATCCGACGAAATTGAACGAAGCGACCGTGAAATTTTGGACGTTGATATGCTCGCAGGGGTAGTTGTCCCTTCACGGTTTGAATAAGAACAAGGAACGAGAAATAGAGGGAACGTGGTTACCCGAAAAAGTAACACCAAGAAACAGAGGTGTATATATTATATATATCGTTGAAGGAAAAGTTCTGTAGATTGTGGGAAAAAAAAAAGGAAAAGCAAAGCGAGAAAGTGAAATCCGAAGAGAAAATAGTTGGAGGAAATTGCGCGTATTTTCTGCGTGGGTTGACGAGCAGGCCCTTTCGTAGTAGTACACTTCGACCCTAGGGGTAGGCGTGTCCGTATATTAGGTTTTAATCATTCAAGGGATGAAATTTTAGGAAGAGGGGCGTGGTAGTCTGCTTCTCTGCCGGTTACACCCCTTCTTCCTGCATTGACCTACGTTCTCCGGATTACTCTTGTCGTCTCTATCTTCATCCCCCATCCCTTTTTGTCGTACAACACTCGTGTGTTGTTGGGCATATACGATACACATGGTATAACGTCGCGTAAAGATAATGGGAATTTGTGGTATACATATTCGGTATAAACGTAATTCAAAATTTAAACGTTTGACTTCTATTTTGTCAAAAATGCGTTCCTGTTTTACAATTAGTGCCGCAGTTTTCGGCAACAGCTAAATATACTATAGATACTATTTGTTTAAAAAATCTTGTACAACAATTTTGTGGAATAATCGAAACAGTCTGCTGAAAAGTCTAGCTAGGAGAAAGTGTTGTGCAATTTTGATCCAATATAAAAAAGAAAAAGAAAAAGGAAATGACGAAAAGGTAAGATGAGTTATAAGGACGAATCACGTGGGAGATCTTATTCGGCATTTAGAGAATTTTAATCCGAAGGCGCCGGGGGGTAGTTCGGAGTTGTCGCTTGGCACATAACTTAGCCTGACAGTCTTTTTGCTTCGCACGAACTCCCATTGTTGCAGCTGTTGCAGGTGGTATTACTTTGGTGCCTGACGTATATCGACCTTCTCCGCGACCCAAACTGACCGACCCAAGAAAGAGAAAGAGAGAGAGAGGGGTAAAAACGGAAGTATAAGCGGCTAGATATGTATCCGAGAAAAGGGGTGAGAGAAGATAGGGAGGACAGTGAAAGATAGATAGATAGACAGGTAGATCGATCGATAAAGATAAAAGGGGATAGTTAGATAAATAGGTTTTATCGCATCTTTAGACGGACCCCTTTCCCCCTTTCCCTTTTTATTAGCGTTTTATAACGTCACGCGTCAACGCATAGCTAATCAAAAAGTAATGGATGATTATAACAATAGGAAAAATAATTTCATTCTCGTTTTATAATGCGAAATATTAAGAAAGAAAAAGAAGAAACGTGTTGAATGTGTCGTCGCAGAAGATAGAGGCAGCTTTCAAGCTGCTCTTACGAGAGAAGAGAAGAGAAGAGAAGAGAAGTAGGATTAATTTCGAGGATAACGAGGATTTAACGGCGGCCAAAGTTTTCAAAGTTTCAACACCCGGAAAGGCGCGTGCGTGCGGAAAAGGGTGGAAAAGGGAGCCTAAGTTTGCGCAATCACGTGCAGTCGCGCGAGCTAGGTCATCGCAGTTAGTTACCACCATGGTTTAAAGGAGTGGGTAGGTATATAGGGGTTGGCTAGCAGGGTGGCTAACAAGGAGGGGTTCGGGCTCGGAGTTGCGTTTGACTTTGCGATTTTCTCATTAATTAAAAAAATCTTGAGGTAGGTGCACTCTAGCGAGCGGAATTGAACCTCGACTCACCTTTCCTTCCACCGGCATCTTTTCTTTCAACTCTTCTCCCATCTTGTCGTAGAACTGTGTTCTTTCTCTTTTGATACTTGATTCTAAAGTCCAGAGAAGAGAGTCCAAGTCGACGGCTTATCAATCCGTCAAGAGAGCTTTTTTTTCATGCATTAATGCGAACTTCTCCGAGTGCAAAACTTGGTTTTTCTTTTTTTTCTCTTTTTTCCGACGATCTTTTCTAACCCCGCCCCC
>NW_014569645.1:289177-357750 GCF_001313835.1 Polistes canadensis
CTTTCTTTCACTTTACATTAATTTTCTTGAGATTTTTCAAATTACTCGGACTCGTTCGAGAGTAAGTAAAAAGATTTGCTTCCCTTTCTTTTCTATTTTCCTTGCAATTTATTATCGAGTTTATCAAAGTCCGTACTCCTAACAAATACATTATTTGTGTGTATATAATATATATCTATAATATAATTTAATATTTTAATTAAGAAACTTTCCTTTTATTCCTCGTCAGCTATAATATTTCCTATTTTTAAATTTATTATTTCGAACGTAGGATATGCTTGTAAATCCATTGAAGATGGTATTTCATCGGAACCACTAGCAATACATACTTTGGTATATATCATAGTATTTTCAAGCTTATTCTCGATTTCGAATCGCATAGTCCGTCTTGAAATTTGGTATTCATGCACGAAACTCATATTCCTCCTTCCATTTATTGGATTACGATTTTTTCAGATTTATCCTACTATATTTCGATGACGTATAAATACGTTTTTACGATACGATTATGATGTTTTAAATTATGTTCGTACGATCAAATATCTCGTCCAAATTTATTTTCCCTCTATATCAATGTTAATACATAATATATAGAATTAAAATAAATCAAACCACTAGATTGATTATATCATAATATGATTTTTACTTTAATATTATTAATATTTTAATATTAAAATAAATAAATGAAGAGAGAGAATCGTAATAAAATAATTGACCCCTCTCTAACATTAAATAATAACTGTTTTTACTATAAAATCAAAAGCGTGTATGCATTGATCGTTGTAATATTGGATCATTTTAATGTTTATCGACGAAACATTTTAGATTTAAATTATGTTCAATACGTTTAACATTTCCCATGCTTAATTGGTCCCTAATGAAGCGATAATTAAAATTCGTACACACATTTCTACGCGTTTATATAGATTTAACTATGTGTATATTAAATCGAACGATTCGAAGCTTAATCGAGTACCTTGTAAAATTTATATTCTATTCGAAATTGAGGAGAATTAAAAATAAAAAATAATATCAAGAAAAATAGGATGTTAATGAATGAATCATCGAAATCATGAATCATTCGAAAAATCCTATTATTAACTTACAATTTTATTCATCTTTTACGAACACCCACGTAATCAAGTTAATATATTTTATATGTATATAGAATCTTTGCTGTAAATGATTATACAAATGATATATTTTTATTGTAAATGGTGATTGCATAGAACGTTTCACTTGCAAATATCATTAATTCCCTTCAAAACGATAGAAAACTCTGATGCAAGTAACAAGCAAATATTTATTCGTTCTCGAAGTAATAACAAAACGTATCGATCGTAAAATTTCCAACCACAAATGAAACACTAGAAAAATGGTATATACATACACACAGAGAGAATCCAGTAACCAACCTTATACGTGACGACGCGCACAAATACCTAGATAAATATACATATTGACGTCGAAGTGCTGACTCGACAGTACAGTTCATTCGAGCATCCTCCTCGATGCATCGCGGGTGTATTTTTGAGACAAATGTAACGAAAAATAAAAAAATAAAAAAAAAGCAAAAACAAAAATCACCACCACTATCAGAGAGAGAGAGAGAGAGAGAGAGAGAGACTATCTCATCCCCTCTCGACAAACCAACAAAAATATTCGACAATTGAACGGAGTTGTGATCGTTTTGTCGATACCATCAATGTTTTCAGGTCGTCAGTATATATATATATATATATATATATATATATATACTGCAACAAATGGAAGTGAAAAGAAAAAGAGAGAAAGAGAGGGGAAAATAGGAGAAAAAAAAAGAGGAGAGGGAGAAAAAAACTGGGAAACATTTTGGTACAGAAAACCCAGGAACGTTCGTCGTTTATACGAAATTGGCCAGAAAGGACAAGAAGAGTACATATGTAAGTACATATATATATATATATATATATATATATATATATATATATATATATATATATATATATATATATATATATATATATATATATATATATATATATATATATGTACTTACATGAAAGGGATAGGGGGAAATTGTGGGGAATAAAAAGTTACAGCGTGAAGAATAACAGGTGGAAAATGTGTCGTCCAAAGCTACAATACCTATCACCGATATCATGATGACTCAATCAAATAGCGAATGAGTTTTTTTTTCTCTTTTCCCTTTCCGTCTACTACCATCATAAGCTTTTTTTCCTTTCGAGAGAGTTATAAAACAAATCCGAAAGGAGGAACCAGGAAAATGATATGAAGTTTCGATCGAAATCTAGCATCGGATGTTTATTTCAATATACAAACGTTTAAGGGAATTGCAATACAAATGTTGGGATGAGGGAAAAATAAAAGATAAAATTACAAGCTATAGATAAATATGGGGAAGAAACAAAGAAAGAACAAGGGGGAGAGAGAGAGAGAGAGAGAGAGTGAAATAAAATATATCAAAGAGAGAACTAGAATAAGAAAGAAAAATTTAAGGAAATTGAAAAGTAGAGTAAAAGAAGGAAGCTTTATAAGGCATAAAAAGATAGAGAAATAAATAAAAAAAAGGAAAGGAAAGGAAAGGAGTAGAAGAAAGAAGAAAATAAATAAATATAAAACGAGAGGGAAAGAGAGAGAGAGACGATCGATTTTGGGAAAGTCAGTCTGTTAGAAAAGAAAATAGCTGAATCCGGTGAAGAGATAAACAATGTGGGTTTAGGTAGAAAGGAAAAAGATAGAAGATGTCAGTGTAGTCATTCTTTTACCGAATGCATCGGTGCACGTGCACACAGGACCATTGTGGTGGGTTGAACAGAAACAAGGGTGGAAGGGTCCAGGGAAGAGATAGCAGGGTTGCACAGGAAAGCTTGAGGATTGGTTAAAGAAAGGGAGAAGGTATCGATAAAAAGAAAGAAAAAAAATTTCCCTTCTCTTTTATTTTCTTGCATTTTTCAACGTCTCTGACCGAATGGAGAAACTCCCTCGAAATTTTACGATCTACCTGCAAGCATGCATGCATGCATGCATACACAGAGACACACACACACACACAGGCGGGTTTCTTCTCTTTTTTTTATACCTACATATATTGTATTACGTTATATTTAAAATTTATTGGAAAATCAATCTCTGAGTTTTAATATTTCAATCTAAAAAATAAACCACTCTCGCACGTGTAGTCCAATTTTTAAAACGTGTACTCGATACGGTAAAAAAAACATTGTTAATAATTATCTTAAAAGTTTTCAATTTATTTTTATATTTATATCGAACCCTGAAAATATATTAACAAAATTAATATACTTCGTGGGCCAATCGAATAAATGAAAAAGAAACTTACAATAATATATTGAAAGTCGTATAGAATTTAAATTAAAAATTAGTTTTATTATAATATCCTTGTGTGTGTGTGTGTGTGTGTGTGTGTGAATGATAAAAAACTCTCGTGGGAAATAAAAAGCATCTTTGATAAAATGAATAAAATGAAACATAAGTAAAATGCTGTGAAAATTCTCTGAATATATATTTCTCAAAATGATATTAGAAAAAGTATTAAATATATATACGCATAGAGGGAATCGCAATAAATATGTAGAAAAATTACACAACTTTGCGTTATAAAGAAATCTAAATTATTTCAATTAAATAGCATCTGTGTAAATAAAATTGGATAATTTAGAAGTAATATTTGAGCAGGATCTTTAAAATTATTTTCAAAAACAACTATAACTTTTAATATCGAATATGCATACGCGTATATACATTTATTGACTCGTCGATATAAAATCGTTTAAATTTTAAGTTTAAATCGAAATTTTCAAATATTGCAAACACCGAAAGGATGATATATTTATGCATACACTCATACTCGAGTTTTCTTTGATATCGTCAAATGCGGTCTATAAATCGAATATTGTGTGGTACATCGATTGAGTATTGAATCGTAAATATTAGCAGTTATCGAATATTTGAATTATTTATTTATACCAACACGACTCGATATTTATTTCAAACAATTATATATTTTTTATCGTTCGTCCATTTCCCTCCTCTCGAAAATAAATGATATCGTTCAATCAAACTTTTCCAGAGAATAGATAATATTTATTTAAGATAAATTTGCATTATGTTATTACGATACGAAAGAAAAAATAACTACGAATCGTTCTTACTATCCATCGTTGCGTAAAGATTTTCCTAGTTCTCTTTTTCTAAAAGTAAAAATAAGTAAAAAAAAAAAAAAGTAGAAATAGAAAGAGAAAAATAAAAAAAAAAAAGATATAAAACAAACGAATGCAAAGCAGTGCTTTCGTAATCAGATCGTTTGGTAGGTACTTTATTTCCCAGAAAATTAGAGTCACCCTTGCGTGGAATAGTGGTGCATTCTCTTTCTATCCATACATACATATATATATATATATATATATATATATATATATATATATATATATATATATATATGTATAGCATGCACGTATCTCTTGCTTGGCATTCCACGTAGGTGCAATAAGTGTTTAGGTATGTAAATAAATACGTTGAGAATCGTGAATAGCAGGTGTTAGTGTGGGTTAAAAGCACATACACGAGAAGACGAATAGTCGCTTGGAGGAGCATTGTAATCCTGTCGTTACGACCGTAATCCTTTCAGCGAAAGAATTGGCTCGAATTGTCTGGACATTTAAACGCAACTCGAAATAACAGGATTTTCATGGAAGCCCCTAATACTGTTTTCTTTGTTGTTGTTCGAATAATGGCCACGTTGATGATACGCTTTAATTAGAATACTTAATTCTACTTTAGACATAAGATCGTGAGATCACTCAAATTGTGATTCATTATTCTATCTTGATTTTTATTCTTATTTTTTTGTTTTGTTTTTTTTTTTTAATTATTCTAGGATATCCTCTGTACATGACACACCTAATACTTATGGGATACAGCGTCGAAGTAAAAAATGTCTTTCCTAAAATCGTGCCTGAGGGCTACGTCGAAAGATTTACGCGAATCTTAGCTCGTGGCTCTTTTAAAGGTTGCATCAAAAACCGATTTATCCTTGTAAAGTATAAAGGACGAACGAGTAAAAAATTATCCGAGAAACCGATAGAAAACAGCATGTTGCTTGCCGTATTACGATTTGCAAATTTCCTTCTAAACAACTTCCGAAGATTTATACTGTTTTTTTCTTTTTCAATCGTGAACAAGAATTTTTCTTTCGTAACAATACTCTTTCGATACCTTTTTGCTGTTTTTTTTTTTCTTGGTACTAATTGCATTCGAAATAGTTGCAATATTTTTTTGCGCTTTCGTTGTTTTTTAATGTAAATTTTCCATCCCGTCGTCTTCTGATAGTTTTTCTTTTGCTCGTCGTCTCCTCTTATCTTCTCAATCTTAAGTAATACGTAATCTCTCGTATGCGTATATAGGATTTAAAAAAAAAACCGAAAAAGACAGGAGGAGGATATTGCATGCAGGAAGCAACAAGATGAAAATTTCATATCAGCTCTTCTCGCACTTTAGGAAAATCGTTCAAAGTCGAGATTCGACAAAGCGAATTTAAAATGCGCGTGAAAAAGCAACAACGACGAGTACGAGATGCAGTCCTTGTTACAAATTTATTATCGGATCAAACTTCTTAACCCCTGCATTCCCTTTGTCTTCTTCTTCGCGAGAGCTTTAACAAATTTCAAAATGACAGGAAAATCATTACATTATTCTTTGATATTTATTTTCTAACAAATTGTCAACCAATATAATATAAATCATTCCTAACTTATTTCAATTCGTAATACTATTGTGAGCTATAGTTTTATTTTAAAAGTTTATTAGAAAGACACGAAAGTGTTGAATAATCTAATTGATTAATGTTGATTTTAAAAATGAATATATTCGAAACTAAATTTACTTAATTTCAGATCATTGAAGGTTCGTTGCCTTTCGCATAATTTAGCAACATTACTAATAGGTGAATTGTCCGTACTAATCGACGTTTCAATTAAAGATTAACGATACGATATAAGTATCAGAAAGTCGAACTAACGAATAATTTAATTCTACTGAACGTTTCGAACTTCGATTTCGCTTTTCCTTTCCCCTCCCACACCCCTATTCTATTATTGTAATATTTCTTCGTTTAAGAAGTTAATTAAATTCGACGAAACTCTGTTATCACGATTAAAATATTAAACGAACACAAAGACGAATGAAATACTTTGGAAAAAGTTTCTTATTTATTATGGGAATAAACGTTTTGCAGCAGCACCACCACCCTTTTTCTTATTCTCTTGTTTCTTTTTCTTCTATTAATATAAATAACAATTAATCATATTTGCCGTGTTGTGTGAAGGAAAACCAATGAAAAATTTTGATGTCTTTACAGGAAACAAATTGATCTGTGACTGCAATCTTGCCTGGATTTGGGGTTTAAGGAACGAGACGAAGAATATCAAGTTACGGGATGCCCTCGAGGAGCTTATTTGTTTCCTCGAAAGTAATAATACAGCACTAAAGATCAACACCGAGGATCTAGAGAGGAATCAGGAACTCGAGATCACGCGAAATTCTGGTAAATTTCACTTATACTTCTATTATATACTTTTCCCCTCACATATATTTGTGTTTTAATAACCGAGATATACGAGGTGTCTCAAAATTAAAACAGCCAAATCAAAATAAAATATCATTTCAATTGAATACGATCGAGTCGCTGTGCTTAAAGTATTATAAATGCAACACGATACGCGTATTATAAATAATATAAACGTAATAGAAACCTTTTCTTTGCTAATTATTCAGGATCACAACCCTCTCCCCTTCCCCAGTCTACCAAAAAGTCTTTGATAATTTTCTAATTTCATTTCCTGCCTTTCTCTCAAAGATGATACGAGCCAAGAAATAGAGAAAAGAGAGAGACAGATAGAAAATAAGTGAGAAAAGTAGATATATAGGTCTCGAAGGTGATCAAAAGTTTCCAACAATTTCCCTTACTTTCCTACTACCCTTCTACCTCCTCCTCCTCCTCACCTCAGCCCACCCTTTTATAAGTTTCCTTACTTTGAAAGGTTTTTACACCGGGTGTCCCATTTTATTTAATATAACCAAATATATCCGATCCTATTCGTCTTATGAACAAATGTTTCGAATAAAAGTTTCTGTATTATAAACGAAAAATATGTATTCCAGCTATCTCATACAGAAAACGTTCTTGTCGAGTGATATGGAATTTTATATTTATGAAATTGAATCAATGATCTCATTGTCATCGATATTTCATTGACTCTTATGACTCCTAGACATTTAATTTAAAATAAATGAATATTATATAGTAAAAAAAAAGTGAAATTCGTAGTAGGAAAATGTCGGTATTGCTTAAAATGGGACACCCTGTACACTACTATGTCCCAGATAATCTGTTTCTTCTTGTGGCACGTGAAATATTAAAGTTAGCAAACTGTAGTTAAATAGCGTTATAGGGTAACAAATTATGTCTTTGCGGAGATGCTCAAAAGATTTTTTTCACTTTACCGAGAAGAATTACGGCGCACAGCTTTATTGTTTTAAACGCAACAAGCCCGTTGTTTGCATTATTTTTGTTGCTGGGCAAAACGTGAATTGCATTTGCGTTAGAAACTAATTTATTATCGTCAATGGTTTGCAAAATATCGAAGTATGGAAATTCAGTATTATTTATGACCAATGGCATAGTCGTGATTCGTAATCGAAAATGCAATTCGCATATTTGTCGTTGTTAATTTAATGAATAGTTTAATACACGTTAAAAGAAAAAACGGATTATCCGGGGACACCGTTTATATCGAAATACCTGATGTATACGCGTGCGTCTGTATGTATGTGTTTTTAGATTCATATTTGGCTGATAATTTGAAAATAGGAAATAAGGAAGACGAGGACAACTACTTAGGTGACGTGGCTAATGAAAGTTATGAAAATTTGGGTGAAGAATATGAGGATTCCTCGTTGGATAGTAATTCGCAGCCTAAGGTAATAGTTTCCAAGTAAATCGTAGTCTATGTTCTATCTATCTTATGCAAACGTCGAGAGATAGCAAATTTAAATTAAAAGCGATTAGGTTGATCCTTGTTTCATTATTTAAATGAAGAGAGTATAAAGTAGAAAGAGACACGTATGTATAACGAACTCATTATGTTTCGAGTTACTTTGACTCCGACGTTAATATTATTTTCTCTTTGTTGTTCGCGTGATTTTAAATCAGCTTTGTGATATTTTCTTTCTGTTTCCGTTTCTTTTACGAGATTAATATCGTTGATATATATTAAAACATATTCTTTATTTTTTCAACTTTTCTCTCTAATATTTCTTTTGTTTATACGTAAGTTAACACCGCGTTAGACTGTAACTTAAGTAGCAGGGGTGGTGTTTGGTTTTAGGGTGAAAAATAATGTAAAATGAAAAGGAATTAATAATGAAAAATGAGGAATTGTGCACTGTCGCATTTTGTTGAACGTTCACAGGTGCGCATATTGGATGGAAAGGTGTGCTACGTGAAGCATTTGTTCGATCTAAAGTTAGAGGATCTACCATGCCCGGAGACCACAAGGGAGGACCTAATGGCTTCTGAGCAGCCATCCAGTCGTCACGAGAATGCACCAGTGGGTTCCTCGGGTTCCATATGGTATCCATCCTCGGCGCAGACTCACCAAGTCAACCGATTCGTCTATGCTAGTTCACTTCTATTACTCCAAATAGTTATCTTTCCCTTTTCAACCTTCATTTTCACGTAGAAGGAAGTGACTAGAATTTTTCTCCGGGCACCGAATCATTAACAGAGAAATCAAGAAGGAAGAAAAATACTTTGTTGTAACCATCGAATATATTGGTAACAACATGAAAATTCTATAAAACCTATAGGAAAATTTTCCATTCCCATAAATGCGATGGTATTATATCTTTCTCCTATATCCATCTATCCCCCTCAACCCCGTTAGACGATATATTTGTAGTTTCAATTCCTTAGATTAAATTTTGCTCGGCTTTTGAGCTTGCTTCGTAGATCTCTTCTCTACCTTTTTCTCTTTTTTATTTTTCTTTTTTTTTTAAGTAAGAGAAGATAGATGCTTTGCGAGAGAACAAGGGAAAAAGAGGAAGACAATAAAAAGAAATAAAGAAAGGAAAGGAAGAAAGTGTATGAGAGAGAGAGTGAGAGAGAGAGAGAGAAAGAGAGAAAGAATAAAAAAGCACTTTAACTTTCTTATTTTTCATGCCGAGAAAGGGACAGAAATTTGTTAATTCTAATGCTAATTCTCGTGGCATTTTTAATGTAGTAGTGCACTTAATATCAATATAATAATAATAAAAAAAAAAAGAGAACAATTGAGAGAGAGAAAGGTAGAGAGAAGTGGAGAGGAAATAAAAATAAAAAAGGAAGAGAATATAATTAATAGGCATTTGTTCTCGAATTTTTGTCGCGAAAGAAAAAAAGAATCGTGATTTTTTTTTTGCAACGAACGAGATCGAAATCGTATTCGGAATAAACGAGATAATTGTTGACGATAACGATATCATTTTCATACAAAAATTAAACGGAAAATATAAATAAATTGCATTAAACGTAGATCCGATGTTATATATGTATACAGTTGAGCAAAATTATAATCAAACACGATCGCTATCTCGCGTGTCCCAAATACAAAAATAAAAAGAATAGGGAAGGAACATTTGCGAATTATCTGAAATACGCGTAAAGAAAAAGGGGAAAAAAAATAAAAGAAAAAGAAAAACAGGATGTTAATTTTTTTTATTTCCCTCGACGTTGTTAAATTCCTTTTTCTCGGTTCTCGACGTTCGTCGTTTTAGCTTCCCCACGTCGATCGTAATCGAACTATAATACATATTACATGCGGAACGTCCAATGAATAAATTAGCATGGTTAATGAGCGAGAATAATGTCGCACGGTTTCAACCGACGACATGCGTTCATCTAAATTTCCGCGTCTCTACCTGTGCACATGTTTCTCTCTCTCTCTCTCTCTCTCACTCTCACACACACATACATGCGTGTTTATTCATTCATTCGTTATCTCTTTCTTTCTCTTTCTCTCTCTCTAGGTTGCCTCTTATTCTCTTACTCTTTCTCTCTCATTCACCTTTGTCAAGTTGATTCGCACACGAGCGTGCACGAGCTATTATTCGCTAATTACACGTCAGACAATCCTGAGTAAAAACGTGAAGAGTCACCCATTTCTCTCTCTCACTCTCTCTCTCTCTCTCTCTCTCTGTGAAAATGCGTTAATATACGCGTATATCTGTATATCTGTGCGTTGGTACAGGAAAGAAAAATGGAAGAAAGGATTGGGAGAAAAATGTGATGAAAGAAAGAGAAAACGAGAGAGAGAGAGAGAGAGAGAGAGAGAGAGAGAGAGAGGGAGAGGGGAAGGCAAAAGAAAATGATAAAAAGAAAAATGATGAAGATAAAAGATTAGGAAGAAACGATGTATACATTACGAGTTAGCGTCTCACGAGATTCACCGAAAGTACCGGTAAAAGTACCTTTTTATAACATATTACGGACAAGACGTTTTTATCATTGATTATTTATTAATATAATGAAAAATTTTGTTTCTTTCTTTAAGAATTAATATTATTTTGAATTATTTGTGATATAACGTTGTAATATTCTTCGATAGTATTCTTTTCGTTTATTTCTTTTTATTTGATACTTGATATTTACGATTAATTGTACGTAAATATTTTCTATATATAAATATATATAATTCGTATATAATTATTAATCATAAATATTAATAATTTAAAAAAAAAAAAAAACATCATATTTATGAATATATAAATCGTATTTATAATTACTCTCGATCAATTATGTCATATAACATAGGTCGGATAGCTTTTATTTTGAATATTTTCAAATTAATCTTAAATGCATATATTAATCGTATATTAATTACTAATTAAAAATCATGCGCGTTCACTTTTTGCGAGTGTCATCTCATAATCTTCCTATTATTATATTACTTATTAAATTTTCAGTATGTCGATGAATAATTGATTAATTGAATTATTAAAGCAATAAACGAGAATATAGATTTCGTCATCCGTCCGTAATGTGTTAGCGAACGAAGAAAAAAATGTAAAAAAAAGAAAAAAAAAAGAAAGAAAAGAAAATTAAAACTAAAGAAAGATATAACTTCAAAAGTTATACGATTATTGTATAATATAATGCATAAAATGTCATTTATCGTATCAATACCAAAAATATCATGCACCATCATTTTCTTATTAATTATATACATATATATATATACATACATACATATACTTAAGTATTTTTAGCTTCTATAAGTGCGTGCCATCTTAGAATGTTAATTAACTTATTTCCATTGAAACGCAATCTTACGAATCTAATCCGATGTAATCTAAAAATAGAAACAATTCAAGAATAATCTTATATAAAAAAAAAAAAACAAAAGTAATCTCGGTAATAACACCAAGCAGAGGGATGAAAAAAAAAAAGAAAAGTAAGAGAAACATTTGATACTTATACAAAATTTCGTCATAGTAAAAAAAGAAGAAAAAATCAAAACGAGAAGAAGATAAATCATTGATGATCAAATAAATGAATGGCCATAGGTGTGCTTCTACATGCGAACCCTTTTTTTCTAACTTCTCTAATCATTCTGCTTGCGATAACCGTATATATAAGAAAAATCAAATAAAAAATAAGGAGAAGAAAAAAAGAAAAAAAATCTTATTTATAGAGACGATGATGTTCGTCGAGTAACGTGGAACACCTTGACTGGCCCTATAAAACCAACACCCTATCCTCCACCCTCTTTGAAACCCTTTTTCTCCTCTTCGAATTTAATAATAAAAAAAAAAGATATAATAAATAAATAAATAAATTATCAATGATGTTGAAAATGTTTGTCATAGTATATACGTTATATCATAGTGTCGTGAATATAGTATGTATATGTATATACATATACATATATATATATATATATATATATATATATATATTATAAAGAGTCGATTTTTTGTCGAAACGTCGGTGGCTAATTTGCGAGGGGGAAAAAAAATGATTCCAACGGATAAAGTAAACAGGAGAGTTGTCGTATTATTTATATAACTGAAAACACGTTAATATTTTTCATTGGCTTGAATGATGCATATAATAGAAAAAACAAAAAAACCCAAAAAAAAAGAATATTAGAAAAGGCAAAGTCTTAAAGTAAAAGGGGTGGTGAGAAGGGGTGAGAAGATTGTTAGAGAAAAGCACGAAAAAAATGGAAAAAGCCAAAAAAATAAAAGGAAATGAAAAAAAAAGAACGAAGGAAGCTAGCTTTACGTAAGCTTCTATGTTTGATACAACGAAGTCTTTTTCTCATTCCGCCATTCTACTCTAGGATTAAACTTACCCACTCTTCCTTCCCCCCTCCCTTTCTATGTGCATGTTCGGTGTAAAATATAAGGGACGAAAAGGTAAAGAAAATAATAAGAAAAAAAATGAAATTCTCCGAGAAAGTTCACCAACGTTTCGATGAGAAAACGATAAATTTGTTGGGCTCGAGAAAAAAATGTGCAGCTTTATTATATAATTAATAAATAATTAATCATTCTCATATATATATATATATATTGAAATAAGGGTAAGCCTATGGTGTACCACGTTAACTCATCGTCAATTTTTTTATGAAAAAATCATTCTCTCTCTCTCTCTCTCTCTCTGTCTCTCTCTTTCTCACTTTGTCTATACTTATTCTCTTTTAAATTCATTTTTTTACATAGATAAATATATAAACACTTATCGTTATTATTCTTTTCATTGGTTCACATTGCAATAAAATAGAAACAAACAAAAAAATATATAAAAGTATATAAAAAAAAATTAAAAAAAAAAAAAAGCGTATGTCATCGTCGTCATAATTATTATTATTATTTTTTTTTCTTTTTCTTTTTTTTTTTACTATTAATATGATCATTATTATTACACGCGAATGTTCTTAGGTACCAAAGATATGGAAAGTTTGGTGTTAGTCATTAGAAATCTCGTACACGATGATTTCGCGATTCACCTGATCGCGTTAAATAATGAAATAATTATTATTGTTAATAATTATTAAAGAAGAAGTAGGAGGAGGAAAGAAAAATAATTAAAAATGAAGTTGGAAGTCTGAATAAACGAATATTACTTATATTATATAATATATATATATATATACATAAGCGTATATGTATATCGTAAGAAAAAATGAATTTTATTGCGAAAAAAATGAGTTTCTTGTCGGCTGATAGTAAAAAAAATAATAATAATAAGAAGAAAAAAAATAAAAAAAAAGGGATAGAGAAAATTTTTCTTATAAACCAAAAAGAGTTATTAATCCTGATCATTCGTACATACATAAAAAGACATAAATGCATAAATATATATATATAAAAATACATAGGTTTTCTCTCTTCGTCGTTAGTATCGCGATGCCAATCCTTTTTCGAAAGCATACACACACACATATATATATATATATACATACATACATACATACACTTATACATTCTTCATATGAAGAAAAAAAAAAAAGAAAAAAAAGAAGAAATATACACGCACACACACGTGATCGAGAGTCTTGCATTTATCTTGTCCAAAATATAATATATGTAAGCGTATCAATAATATAAGTTGTGAAGGATTTAAATGATTTTGATGGACGTTTTTTACAGATTTACAGATTTACAGATTTTTTATCTTCGATGTAATTGTCTCCCCTCCCCACCGGCCCGTCCTCCCTTTTTAATCTCCAATCGAATCCTTATCCATTCAAAAAAAAAAAAAAGATTCGCATAAAAGCTATTTTTATCTCCATTTCTACTTCCATTTTTGTAGTATCGATTTACGCGCATTTTTGACATATTATTCAATTCGATTATTATGTATTATTTCCTTTGCGCATATAAGCCACACACGAACACGCGTAAGAAAGGGTCATGGAAAAAATAATATATGTACCTTCTCTAACGTATGCATTAATTTAAGCTACTGATAAGAAACGTACGGATAAGTTTAAGGTTTTATGAATAATTATGTGGATTTACTGCCGAACTCTAATGTGTATTATATGTTCTTTTGTAAGATTTAACAATGATGGAAAATAAATCTACGAGAAAATATTTGCAATTGTAATAAATAATGAACCTTTATCTTTATCCTAAATCCATCACGCAGAAAAATAATTTTAAATTGTATTTCAATTGTAAATTACCTTTAACATCCATTTCATTTCTCATTCGAAATATCATTTAAACAGTTTGTCATTTTTAACTAAAATTTCTATAGGGTGATTTACACAGGAACGTGTTGATTAATTTAATATAATATTTGAAGTTTCGATAGAGTAACAAACGCGTGAATACTTTGATAGTATATTAAAACTATAAGAAATCGGTCAACAAGAAAGAAATTTTCTATGGAAGGAAAAATATTATCTTCCTTAAATTAATTCGAATAATATGAAATTTGGACTGCACGTATATTACGTCAGACAGAATGTTGTTGCATATAACAAACGTAAACAAATTTATCTCGAGTTAAGTAAGCGCGTGCGACCGTGAAGACTAATTTAGATCATGGCATCTAATCATATTGGTATACACAGAAGATGCATGCATTCGTGTATATATATCTTTGCACGTAAATGTAATATGTAGGTATGTATTTCCTCGTAAATATATATATATATATATATATATGTGTGTGTGTTTCTCGTGTCTTCGGTCACTTTCCGTTCACGTTCCTATGACAAAATCGATCGCGTGTAGTCGAATCGACATCGAATATATTTCTCTCGTCGTGTGTCGAGTTCCACTTTGCTCGTCCTTCCAACTTGGAAGTTTCTTCGTGAATCAAACATAGCTAAAATAAAATCCAAGAGTAATAGTAGTAGTAGTAGTAGTAGTAACTTTGATATCCAACTTCAAATACGATATCCTAGCGGAGACAAATTATAAAAATCGTCGTATAAAACACTTGGAGTATATATCCGGAAACGTGACAAGACCGGTCAACAATTATTAGTAAGTTCCAATATATTTTCAATCCTTTTATTTATTATTTTATTCGCGTTTGATAAAATAACGTTAAACACTTGGTAACAGTTAATACGCGGATTGGTTTATTATATGATCGATCACGTTGACAAACAATTATAAATTATATTGAACAATTTGCCAATGATTTAAATAATAAATACACAATTATTTTCTAATTATTATTATTATTACAAACTTCTATATTATATTTTCATTTTTTCGAAATAAGAACTTACAATTATAATGAGCAAGAGAGAGAGAGAGAGAGAGAGAGATAGATATTAAAGCTTCTTAAAAATTCCATTTGGAGGAAGCTTCTTCTAGGACGGTTTTAAGCCGACAAAAAAAAGCTCTTCTTTCTTTTTCTCTCTATTACACTAAACGTTGACGATAACCAAGCTCACCCTGTCCCGTCAACATCCTATGCTTCTGTCTTTCCCCAACTCCGTATTTCTTCTCACGAATGTCATTAGTATTTAGAATGAGAGTGAGCACAATAAATCCTCATTTCCTTCATCGTCCTACTTTCAATTAGCCCCTTTAATTGCCAACGACCAGAGGTTTCGCGTTACACAGCTTAACACACAACAATCAAGAATTCAAAGATGTTGGATGATGAGCATCGTTTCTCTCTCTCTCTCTCTCTCTCTCTCGTTCTCTCTCTGTCTTTTTCTTTCTTTTGGTATCCTATTCTTCGAGAGAGATTTGAACAGAAGGGATATCGCTATTAGTGCTTTCTCAAGTTCTTTGTCTATTTTCCTAGAACTACGAGAGACAAAAACAATGACGAGTAAAATAATAATAATAATAATAATGAAAGGCAAGAGAGAATAGGAAAATAGGAATTATGGGGTTGAGGGTGAGGACTGAAGAATTCATGTAAAATGGTTTAATTGTCGTCAATTTTCTAACGTCTACGTAGTTAATATAAACAGCGATGACGATCTTGTTAAAAGTTACAGTACACGATTCGACGTCTTTACGAAGAGTACGATAAAGTTTTTCTCGCGTTGATTTGTCAACTATTTTTGTTCATTCTCGATAATATTTTCCTTTAATCAATTGCATTAAATCAAACTTGTAAGAGTTATGGTTGTGTTGTTCGTATGAAATAATATTGGTTCAATGTGTTCGAACGTATTATCAGTTGTGAGATTTCAGTGCTCTACGCATATGTATAAGATTTTGTAGAATTTTAAAAAGAAGTCTAGGTTTTATGCACTGCCTAAATAAATTTTGCAATCATCGATGTATACGTCGATAGATTTTAATTTGCAGATAAATACAACGGAAGAAAAAATTTGATTCGAACGAAACGATCAATAATATTTTTATGCACCTACTATGCATCCGTTTGGAATCGATGGAATAACGATTGCGTGACGTACTATACTTTTTTCTCTCTCTCTCTCTCTTTCTTTCTTTCGTTTCTGACAAAGTAGTATTCTTTCGCAAATTGATGACAACAGCAATTTATTTATCGTCGCATGTGACATGCATAGAGAATCGATGCTCTCGAACAACGATCAAGTTGATTCAAAAACACTTACATATTTAGTACCTACGAATTACTCGTTCATTATTTATGACAAATTAATTCACGTAGGAAATTGAAATACGTATTATTAACGTGGATTTATTTGACAGGAATCGTCTTGTCGTTTAAACAATCTCTCTTTGACAAATTTGTAAATTTGAAAATACATTACATAATATATTTTCTATCTCTTTGGAATCATACACACGTATTATATTGTATAAATTCCTCTCATTTAAAAAAAAAAATAAAATAAATAGGAGTTTCAATACCTTGTTAAAACATAGAAGCATGGACAATAAGAGAATAGCGTATATCCGTTAGGGTTACTTAAACGTCATAACAGAGAGGAGGTCAGTTAGTATAGAAAGTTTGAACGGTATAGAAGTCGTGTAATGTAAAAAAAAAGATTTCAAAATGAACAAACAAATTCAAAATTAAAATGAATTTTCATTGAAAGGTAAAATCAAAAGATATACCTTATTGTTAATCGACTTGATTGTGTTTCATCGTTATTTTTTTAATTAGTTAGTTAGGTAGATTAATTAAAGTAAACTAAAGAACTAAAATAATACGTTCGAATCGTTAACCGAGTATCCGTAAATGGGAGTATAAGTAGGTAAGTTATAATATTAATATAATCACACACACATACACGCGTGCGAATAGAAAGATAGGTTTAATTGAAAACCTAGGAAGAGCAGGACGAGGACGTTGCAATAGTTGAACGAATTCGGTGTACGATAGTGGTGGTGGTGCTCTGGTGCACTCGTGTATTTGCGCTGAACGCAAGGACGGTAAAGAGGATAAAGAGGATAAAGAGGATTACTGGTACGATCGAATAAAGAGGAGAAAAGCAACCGCATCTAGCTATGGGAAAGGTACAACAACATTCTACTCAAATAAATATCAAATATAGACTCCCTTTTCTATTTTCTATTTCATCGGAGTCCATGCTAAAGAATATTTGACAATGTTATCTTAGCTTATATTTAACCATACGATTAACAAATACAGTATTGCTTATTCGATAATCATATTTGGGGAGAAAGAAAA
Organism: Polistes canadensis; assembly: GCF_001313835.1. Lineage (NCBI taxonomy): Eukaryota > Metazoa > Arthropoda > Insecta > Hymenoptera > Vespidae > Polistes > Polistes canadensis. Next base: position 306,849 of record NW_014569645.1, read on the forward strand.
AGTTTTCTGTTATGTGGTTTCAATGGGAACAAAAATTAATACAAGTTTTCCTTCATATTTATCCAACCTTCTCGAAATGCTTCGAAAACATTTTTCCGTTGGTTGCTTATTGTTAGTTCTTTAGCAATATCGCGACCAATAATGTGCCGGTCTCTCTAAAACATCGGCAGGTTACATTCGCAAAAAAAAATCAATAGAACAGGGGTTGGGGGATACATACATATCTATGGGTCTACATTATACGTCCTTTGTAATTTCGTTTGGAAAATAACAGAAATTCCATTGCTCGGTGGTAACTTTTAGCAACGCGGGATGCAACGACCCACGAGATAGAGATAAAGAGATAAAAAGATAATGTGGGAGAGAGAGATGATACGAGGGGGAAGACGCGGGGGACATTTTCAAAACGATAACAAAAGACCGTACCTCGTAACGAGAGAAAGAAAGAGAGAATATCGTCGGTGGTGGTTGTTGTTGGTCGTGTTGTTGAAAAGTGCATGGAGTGCGATGTTTTCGAAAGTTATTTTCTACGAGGATCGGGTAACGGCGGAAGGGCGAGTGGTTCGAGGGAAAAGGGAAAGGGAGAGATGGGTAGAAACGCATTCCACCAAGTGGATTATGAATAACAAGTTAATAACTTTGTCCCGTGAAAAGCGGCATAATATTACGCAATAAACATAACTGTACAAACTGTTTTTAATTAAACTTGACGAGTGAAACATAAAAGAGACTTACGCTATTAGTACAATATCGAAGCTGGTATTTGTTTAAATTTAATACTTCTTCTTCTTCTATTTTGTCTTTTTTTCAACGTGAAAAAAACATTGTAGATTTTTCTTATATATACATATAACAAGGAATTTTAATTCAACAGGGTATGCTGTCAGTATGCGGGGAAAAGCAGCAGGTGGTTTTGTTATTCCTGATCGAAATCATTTTGATCGTCCTGATCGGAACTTTGACGACTTACGGACCTGAAGCTAACGCTAATCTTCTGAAAAATCTTAAGGGTCAGTAGTAATAAAATAACGCTAGATATCGATATGATATGAAAAGTAAAATAAACTTTTGATTCGAACTTAAAATATCATCAACATCATCACTAGAGATCATTTTTATCGAACAAGTAAAATCATTAAAGAAACAATTTTCGAAAAGGAAGCTTTTACACAAAAAACAATACGGAAATAGGTTGCTATTCGTTAACCTAAATTGTTAAATAGTTAAGAATACATAGTCTCGATTGAAAGTAAAAGTAAAAGTAAAAGGGAAATAGAAGAGAATAAATACATACACGTGTAGGGCTTACAAATACGCTTACAAATAAAGTTAGATAGAAACTGGTGCACTCGTTTAAGATGCTGCTTTCTACCCCGATGTAATCCGAAATAAGTGAATATTAAATTTTCAGTAGACGACAATGGGAACAACGAACACGACAGGAAACCGCAGACCGATCCATTACGTATTTATCCGAGTGAGTAAATTAAATTACTTATCTTTTTCTTTTATATATTTTTCTATACTATAACAAATTAATACGACGTGTTGCACGTACGTTTTATATAGTAATATATATAAATAAATAATGATTATACGTTAGAGTTATCACATAAAATATTATAAAGAATGAATGAAATATTTGTATGTATCAGTATGATTAAAAAAGCCGTACGCTAACAACAATAAGAACGCTCGTTTTCACAGATTTAGCTTATCGTATGCATATATAGGTCACGTAACACATGACTTATCATTAAAGCCTGCTATACATAATAGCGATAATTCTTTCTACTTTATGATCCGCCTGAAAAATTAACAAACTATTTCGAATTGTTAAATGAAAATTAATATTATGAAAAGTTCCGAGCCAATCGTGCAGAAAAGGGGGTATAGCAAATATTCGTCAGGATTTTTCTCACTGGGGTTGTTACACCTTGATTTTCTTTTTACACGCGTGCACTATGAATAAATAAAAATTTGACGTAGAAAGAAAAGGTCGGTCTCGATGTTTCTTTCTTTCTTTATTTCTTTCTTTCTTTTCTACGGTACGATTCGACCGATCATAAATTTTTCAAACGAATTTATACCTTTATCGTATAAAATCTGTTTTGTTAGTTGGACACCGCTGATATACAGGATCAGCGTGTAGGATAAACGGCCTATCATCTGTCTCTGTTTCTCTAACCCCTCCTGCCACCCCCTTTCCCTTTCCCTTTCTCTCACTCTCTCTCCCTCTCTCTCTCTTTCCCCCTGCATCCGTTAAATGCAATTTATCTTTCGCGCGTCACAATGCAGAATTTAATTAACGCTTTATCGAGCGAAAACGACACATCGTTCGGAGCTACGTTTACCTTGTTGGTCTCATGCGAATTTCAGCATTAGTGTATTAATGACACGACTAATATATCGATGATTTCCTCTCTCCCTTTCTCTCATGCATAAACGTATCTATCTAGGTATACACACGCTTGTACAATTCCAACTACGGAAATATCAAAAGCAGATACTCGTGTTAGACTCGCACGAAAGCGCATAAAGTGTGAAACTATACGAGAAAGAGAGAGAGGAGGAGAGAGGGGAAGAGAGGGAGAGGAAGAGAGGAACTCGCATCGTTGCCTGCTGCAACGGCCAAGATTTAAACGACAACCCTCCTTCGCTCGGCTTCTCATGAATATGTAATATTCGTTAATTGTTACACGCGTTATTTAATCAGACTCAACGGGGGGGGGGGGGTGTACGATTTTATACTAGAAATTAAAAATTGTCTTAATGTTATTTATTATACGTCATCGTCACGAGAACATTTCTTATCAACGTAAGAGAAAAATGTGTTAATGTTCAATCGATATTATTTTCTATATGATGTTTGCTAAATAATGTTTTAATTAAGACAAAATTCTTCATTAAGTTTCTCCCCGAGTTGTATTGAAAAAAGAAATAAAGAAAAAATTTATCTCGCCGTTGAAAGTAACAACGCGTTAACAAGATTTTTTGTTCGTAGAGAAAATCTCGGGGTAATTGAGTTAGACGCATCGAATCAATCCATTTCGTGGATAGATCGGATAGCTGCGAATACCGCGAATGCACCATTTGCATTTGCAGCAAGGTGTGCGTCATAAATCACCTGGGTGATGCGCCGTTTAATCGCCATTCCGATGTGCTTGCTTGCTTGCTTGTACAACGAGATCCTCGACAGGACGTATTATTTACAAACCAATGAAAAAAAGTCCCTCGTTTCTCCCTCTCAATTTTAATTTTCCTTTTTTTCTTTGATTGGCTATTATAAAGTGAAACCAATGTTCCTGCGTTATTCTTTTCCAAAAGTAAATTTTAATAAAAACAATCCATTATGCAATTGGTAAAGTAAAGTTTCAAACGAACTTTAAATTCAGCCTAATAAATATCAAAAATAAAATAATAGGAGAATGAGAATAAGTAAAAAGTCATGGGGGTGGAGAGGAATAATCGTACGTGTCTAATGTAAGACGTATCGAGAATAAAATGAAATAAAATAAATCTATGATGAAAACGTATTAGAACGTGTGCTAATTATAGAAGAATACTTTTGCGAAATATGAAAGACTCGGGTGAATTATCGTACGGGGCCACGTAGTTACCCGATCTTATACACCTACGAACTAAATGCAAACATAGAATAGGAAAGAACAAAACGGAGAAAGAGGAAGAAGCGAAACCCGACGACGACGACGACGACGACATAGTATTCCTAGTACAATTGGTACATTACTGCTCATGGTATTATCCGTTGGCAACGAACACGCGAACTTTCCCATAGAGAAGAGAAGAGAAAGATAATTTCCTTTAGGCGACATATAAAACGAGACGAAATTACATATCATTCCTATTTAAATCTTTCAACTAGAATCTAACAACATTTTCTCTCTCGGTGTTTTAGAAATCCTTTAAATCTACTACCCGTCATGGTTTCAATCAAAATTATTATATCCATCCTTCTTCCAGGCTCGATGATTCGTCTGACACTAAATTAAAAGACAACCAACAATTAGGGGAAAAAAATAAATTAATTCAAAAGAAAAAAAGTCGAATCGTTCGTTAATATTAGAAAGGAAAAGATTATATATTAGGGAGGGGGATGAAAGTATGCACGTTTATGTGTTAGGGAGATCTCGCCCCCGGGTGCCACTAACGGTATAATATCGAGAACCCAAGAATGGGCTCAGGGGCAATACACTGTGGATCAGGGAAAAAGCTCTCGAGGATGACGAGTACTAGACTAGCGAATATTCGGTGAACGAGGGGGGGTGAGGAGGGGGTTCTACCACACCCGAATGTGATCGTAGTACTCCTCTTCTTTCTCGAGGGTTTCCTTCTCGTTGTGCTTTTTTGGGGCCACGTTCGATTACGCCCTCGAGGCAACAGCAGCAACGTACGTTGCTGCTAACAGGTAGAACAGCTTTGCGCCTCATCTAAATGGAAAACCGAATTTCTTTGCCGATCACATATACCCTCTCTCTCTCTCTCTCTCTCTCTCTTTCATTTTCTTTTTAGGTACAACCATAGGGTGCTCCTTATGCGATCACTATACATGTTGCTTTGATATAACTTTTGATAAAGAATATACAATTTAATTAATTTATTTTGGAAACGTTGAAAAAAATATTTGTTTAATCAAATATGTGTTTGTTAATTAAATATCGTGAAAAGTTCTCGTAATATTCTATATTCTAATTTTGAGAATTATTCCTATGTCGTTTTGTTGCTTTTACTTTATTCCCATTCTTCCTTATTTTCTACCCCACCCACCCCTAGCGAAATATTCTAAGAAGAAGGTTTAACTTTGGTGAAAGATAACGAGAAAGTGAATGAGAGAGATAGAGAGAGAGACATGTGTGTGTAATATTCCGAGAAACTCGTGTACCTTTATAACGAACCGAAGAGACAAGAACGACGACGACGACGACGACAAGGACCTAGACAAGAATGAAAGTTGGAAAGAGAAAAAGTAGCAGCACTACTACCACCACTACCTCCGGCAGGACCAACTCGAGGATGTGAACGAGGACGAAGGACGGCAGGCAAGAGGGCTTAACTTTACGGTCGAGACGGATAAAGTACGTATATTAACGTCACGAGACCATACCGGAAAGCCCTTTGTGAATACACGTCTCATTGTGTTACGTAAAATTGTGTTATACATACGTAACGAAAGATGCATTCTCATGTTTCTCTCTCGTATCCTACAATTGTCTTTCTTTACCTTATTAGACAAACAAAATATCAATGGAAAATATAATAAACGTAGAAACTTGGTATCGATTGATGTAAAAAATCGAATAATCAATGGGGGAAAAAACTTCGATTCGTATTAATACAGTTTATAGGAAACGTCAAAGGAAAATTAGGTCGTTGACGAGCGCAAACTTTTATAAAGGATAATGAAATAGATATTTTTTTACAGGTAACTCCTCGAATGAATATTCCCTTTCCCGAATAAAAATCGTCGACGTTATTTCACACGCTTAATTATTCTAACGTAAACAACGTAATATTACGAGGATTAATTATTAACACCACGTTATTAATAATACTCCGGCGCGTAAAGAAACGACGACGTGAGTTCATTTAACTGCACGCGAGCAAAAGTATTATAATAATATCTTACACGCATGTGGTTTTTTTTTTCTTTTTCTGCTTGTTCTACAATATCGTATTTTCTGTTTCCTCCTTATTTTGCCCCCGTTTCGTCCAATTAAAACGACTAAGTGTATCAAGATGTTCACGTGATGATCTGGATCGGATTTGGATACCTGATGACATTCCTCAAGAGATATGGTCAAAGTGCTATCGGATTGACCTTTTTGATCAGTGCTGTCCTCGTACAAGTCGCTTTGATCTGCGAAGGGGTCTTGCATTTCGACAAAAACAACAAGGCTCATTTATCTTTGGCCAGGTTAGAACAAATAATTGCAAAATTATTGATCTTACGAATCATTCTAAATCATTCAACGAAAAGTTCATCTCAAACGTAGTCTTTTCGCGATTTATCTCCAATAATTTTGATAAAACTACACGTCTAGTGTTTTATATCGTCGTAAAAAGAAAGATAATAAAATCGTTCATAAAAATTCAACAATTTTAAAAAGAAACTACGTGTCATTTCGTCGCGTTTTAAAATAACACATTATGAATATTAAATATTATATTCTAACATATATCTCTCTCTCCTTTTTGAATTTCTATCTATATCTTCCTTCTCCTTTCTGTATCATCGCAGACATGAATTTAATAATTCATGCTAAATATTAAATCAATCGATTCGAAAATTGTATCAATTTCTAGTCTACTCAGTGCCGACGTTGCTGTCGCAGCTCCATTGATATCCATGGGAGCTCTTCTTGGTAAGACGACCTATATGCAGCTCGTATTTATGGGTATCGTCGAACTGATCGTGTACACCATCAACAAGTACATAGGCGAGCATCATCTTATGGCAAGTTCATTTATGAAATATTCTTGCATTAGTAGGTCGTCTCAGAACTACTACTATAAGGGTTGAGTGACACGATTATTATTATGGAATTAGAATCTTCATAATTCGCATCAAATTGAAATCTAACATAAGTATTTTTTTTTTCTATTACTATGTATAATATAATTTAATTGAAAATAATAAGATAACAATTTATAAAAATAAGTGATTTGATTAAAAAAGAGGATAAGATTTATTTTCAACGTTGCATGTTCAATATATTTCGATGGGAGAGTATTGAAAAGGTATTGAAAGAAAAGAAAAAGGAAAAAAAAGTTAGGTTCGTATATTTCTGGGTCGGGTCAGTTCACGTTCACGCACCAGCAGCTGTCCGTGAAAATCGATCTACGATAGGTCGACTATAACCCGTCGTCGACCCCTCCTGTCTTATTTCTTTTATTCTCGAGTGCAACGGAATGAAAAGTTTCTTCTTATTTCATAGGCCGTCGATGCCGGTGACAGCATGTACGTTCATGCCTTTGGTGCATATTTCGGATTGGCCGTCAGTTTCGTCTTCGGTAGGAAGGATAAACCAAAGGAACATCATCTCGAGGGACCCTCATATCAGTCGGATATATTTGCAATGATCGGTAAAATTATTCGACTAAATAATATTAACATTCGGATGCATCAAATAATTTGTTAATAATCGTAAGAAAGTGACTAATTAATTGAATATTCTATGACAAGGATATATTGATCCCTGTCATCCTAGATGATAGATAAAAGTTGAAGAGATTGATAGAAAATTTGTATTTGAACAAAAGGTACGGTTTTCCTCTGGCTGTTTTGGCCATCGTTCAACAGTGCATCCCTCGATGGGGATAGCCAACAGAGGGCTATAATAAACACTCTCCTCTCGATCTCGGGAAGTTGCGTGATCGCCTTCGCCACGTCCGCTCTAATTTCAAAGGATAACAAATTCAACATGGTCCACGTACAAAACTCTACTCTTGCTGGTGGTGTTGCCATCGGCACTGCCGCAGGTATTTACACAATACCATTTCCTCTCCCTTAATTGCAGGTAATTACAGGAGCATTCGTAAGCACCCCTTTAAACATTCGATCCCATCGTATAATACCTCTACAACCATATTCAAACATATTCAACCATATTCTACAATCCAAGTAGGAAATGCAATATTATTCTACAATGTTCTTATTTCCTTTAACAGGTATGATGTGTAAACCAATAGGAGCACTGATCATTGGTTCTTTGGCCGGTTTACTCAGTGTCCTCGGATACAAATATCTAACGGTATTTGATATTTATCTTTTAATTAACGACCGAAGTTAAACGAGCTCGCAATTAACGCCCGCAGAGTGACCGTGTTTTCCTTCGTTTGACCGAAATACAAAATCACACTTGATCTGTCATACGGGTTAATTTAATGCTTGGGAATCCTACTAGTAGTAGTAGTTAGCAGTTCACAAAATATCAAATAGATTTTTTCGATTTAAATGCAACCAACTAATTTGTTTTTTTTCTAAGACTAATTTTAAAGGCGATTCCAAACTTTGTGGGGTCCAGTGGTTAATAAATTATCGAATGAAAAACCAATTAAATGAACTCTCCCATATACAAGACCTAAAAAATACTTGGAAATTCTCCCTTAATCTTGATTAAAAAAGGAAAAAGGAAAAAAGCGGTTGAAGTAAATTATCTATCCAGGCACCCTTTCTAAAAATAGTTTAAAGAAAGTTCTCGGTCATCGTTGAACGAATCCATCAACCCTTTTCTCTCTCTCTCTCTCTCTCTCTCTCGCCCTCGTGGAACATTTTGTGGTCCCGGAGTAAGAGCCGATCCGAGTTGCCCTCGCAAACGGTCCGTGGAAAGGGCTCGTAAATCCGACACGAAATCCTACAAAATCGGGGGTGCAAGGGTCGCGAAACGTAAAATGCGCTACGATAAATCGGTAATACGTGTGTGTAGTAGTAAGCTAGTATAAGTAAGTAAGTAAGTAAGTAAGTAAGTAAGTAAAGTAAAGTAATAGTTGTCATGTATATATGTTTTCAGCCATTTATACAGAAACGGCTAGGTATCCACGATACTTGCGGGGTTCACAATTTGCACGGAATGCCAGGAGTGCTCGCTGGAATTTTCGGTGCGATCATGGCAGCACTTGCTACACAAAATTCTTACGATTATTCTCTTTACGAGGTACGTAATTCTCTAAAAACGTACCTTAGCTTTTTACCTCCCTCTCTCTCTCTCTCTCTCTCTCTCTCTCTCTCTCTCTCTCTCTCTCTCTCTCTCTATTTCTCTTTTTCTAAAAGTATATCTACTAACAGAGTTTGCTAAATTTTTAACCGTTGTCTAGATTCTATTCTTGAAAAATGACCTTTCTTCTTATTTCCATTTTTCACCTTTCCTTTATTTTTAGAACCACTCGCCCGCTAGCTTTTTTACGGAATTTTTGTTTTTCCTATTTGTCCACCCTCTCCTGTCCAAGAGCCAACAACAATCGATCTTTTCAATATTTTCATTCACTCCCCTGTTATCCCTAACTTTTCATAGTCGTGTCAATTACCCTAACTCTCGTCACGTAAATCTAAAATCTTCCAAAGTCTCATTCGATTTCGTTTTCCTCCCGTTGTTCCATATTTAAACTTTGCTTTTACAAATGTTCATACAGATTTTCCCAGCGAGGGCGCCTAGTTTAGAAAAATTAAGCCCCGAGATGAGAAACGATTATGGTATTTTACCTGGTAACGATAGAACGGCGTTACAACAAGCAGGCTACCAAATACTTGCGTTGACTGTTACCTTACTAATGGCTACCATTTCCGGCGTAATAACAGGTAAGCGAAAGCAAGTGGACTCGAATATACGCACCCACAATTCCGAACAATACATTTACAATTTACAAGAACCTATTTTGAAATTTATATACGAATAAAACGAACGAAAGAAAAACTTTTAACACTTTTTTTCTCGGCTGGAAAGATTCATTATTTTTTTCGCGACAAGTACAAACATAATTTACGGTTCGCGTTAATTTATTCGCGTTAAAATACCCCCTTGATTCTTTTTATTTAAATTATTTGTTTAATATCAAACGTTAAGCAACACGACAATTCTAAATTTATTTACTCCGAAATCGTAATCAGTTTTAAATAATTATAGTAATATAATTGGGAACGCGATTACGAAATATTCGCGAGTACATTTCGTAAGTATTTCAAACGTAGAAGAAACAAGCATGCGCGTTGCAACGCGCCAAAACGAATATTTTCAATTAACGTAGACACGTGTTCATACATTTACCATCATTGTTTTAGGATTAATTCTGCGTACATCTGTTTGCGGATCTGTCGCGGAGGAAGACAAATTCGACGACGCTGTTCATTGGGAATTAGAAGAAGAGGAAGGCTTGCATGAAATTTCCAAAATTAAAGAAAGAAATAATCAAGCCAACGATCAATTACCAATGGGTACTATTTGAAAAAACAAAGTTTCTCTTATTTCTTATCAAATCTTATTCAAAAATTCACTTTTATTATTGTTGTTAGATTAAATGATACTATTGTGAAAATATTCTCTTTTTAATTACAACCATACATATTTGATAATAATTTTAATAATTGTTCGTAATAAAACATAAAACTTCTCTATGAAAATGTAAAATAATTTATGAATAAGTTCGACCATTGAAACAAATATAATTATTGTGACAAAAGTTTTGAAGAAAGATAGTGAAATAAGAACAAATCTTTTTAGATGCTTTTAAATAAATCTCATTAAAATATCAACAATCCTAAACTATATTATTTCTTATTAATAAAAAATAAAAAAATATCCACGATGACAATTTACTTATAACACAGATACATTGCGAACAAACAGCGATACTTTGAATGATTTTAATAAATTTCCTTTATAAAACCGTTGTATTAAATCTATACAATAAATATAATGTTAAATAATTTGTAATGTAATCCATTAGGAATGCTGAATGATTGTGAGAGCTCACTGATATCCTAATAATATCGAGAAATTAAATAAACTTTACCTTATAACTGTTTTAAGTTACATTTTTTAAAGTAATCTATATTTTATTTTCATTGTAAACTGTAGTCTTATTTTTTTTTTTTCTTTTTTTTTTTCATTTTTTGCTACTTTCCTCATATATGTATTTATGGATAAATCAATTTCATTAGAAAGAATATTGCAATTTGATTTATAGATGCTGTTTACGGTACCGCTCATTTCATCAGAGCATGTACAACAGCTTTGGCATTCAATGATTTTAAATCTGTATACGTTTGACCAGTTCCAACAAAAACAATCGGCTGACCGGTAATATATGTCATCGAGATAGCTGCACCCACCTAAACATTTTATTTATCGTTGGATAGACCCATTATTAAAATAAGAAAATAATCAAAATCTATTAGTGAAATGAATTTTTATAAATGTTACGTACCTTGTCATCGATAGTGTCAAACTTAGTTAAAACAATGCCATCGATAATATGAGGATTCACAGAATTACTATAATCTGCTAGAGCTTGATTGAATTTGACTAGTTGGTCTACAGCTTCGTTTCCAACAAGAGCCTCGCCAACAAATAATACCAAATCTGGTTCATTAACTTTAATCAATTTAGCCAGAGCTCTCATTAAAGGTTCATTATCTTGCATTCTTCCAGCAGTGTCTATTAAAACCACATCGAATCTAGAATCTTTAGCAAATCTAATAGCTTCCATAGCAATCCCAGCTGCATCCTTCCCGTAACCTTTTTCGTAAAGTTGAACCATCGATAGATTTCCGTGTTTCTCTGGAGGGTGAAGAGCATTTAGGTGACGCATATGAGTTCTCAATTGCTCTACTGCACCAGCTCTAAAAGACAAATCACCCTATATCAGAACTATTCAATAACTGTTCTAAATAAATTGGAAACGCACAAGACGTTGTACATATGTAAGCGTTCTCATAAAAGTTCATTGAAAATATACGGCATAATATACGTGCATATGTATTATTGAATATTTGATAATTACCTAAATGTATCACACGCAGCAATAAGTACACGAAAGTTATTTTCTATTAACCAAAAGCAAATCTTAGCCAAATTGGTAGATTTGCCAACTCCGTTAACACCGCAAAATGACATAACGTATGGTCTATTATTCTTTTTAGCTTCGAAAGCATCTCTTAAAATATCAACTCTCCTTTTAGGAGATAATATTTGTACCAACGAATCGGTTAAAGTGGCTTTAATCGTACTCGTTACACTATCAAATGTACCAAGAACCTTTCCTTCCAACTTTACTCGAACGGAATCGCATAACTTTTGCGCAATATCAGCTGCCACATTTTTAGAAATCAAATGATCCTTGAATTTGTCTAAAACCGGAAGCATATCCTCCTGTTTTAATGATTTATTGCCAACAAGGCTCTTAAACATAGAAAACATGCTATTTGCTTTCTTTTGTACTTGTGGTTGCGAATTTTCTATTTCCATTTCGTCGGAATCTTCGTCATCGGAATCACTCTCAACTTCCAAATCGCGAATAGTACCCTTCATTTTACCCACCAACTAATAAAATACGAAATAAAGAAAAAACAAAAGTTAAGATAATCCTTGAAATATCACTAATAATCGTTTAAGCATATTAATTACATGCAAGGATATTTACTCCTCTATCAGCTGGAACGTAATCTCCTATTTCTTCCGGTTTATCTTTGGTACGTTCCAGCGAAGCGAGATCTTTGGTAGTACCGCCTAATTCCCAAACGCGTGGTTTCTTTCCCGCTTTTTCCGACTTGGGACTTTTCCTATAAACGAATGATAAAGTTTACTCATATACATATACGTAAATTCAAAAGCATTAACTTACTGCTTATCAGCTTTTTTCTTTTGCCCTGACAATTTTTGGGCCAGTTTCATACGATTAGCGATAAGTGTTTCTTCGTCTACTTCTCCGTTAGAACTGATTTGCGATTTAGAAGATTCCAACTTTGGTACTTCTTGCACCTTTGCTAAAATAATTAATATTATAGTTATCAATGCAATGAAACATTTTATAAATAACGTTAGACATGCATCTACGTTAAATTCTTGATTAATGAGCAAGGTAAGAAGGCAACTTACTATGCTCAATTTCATTATTGTTAATAGTTCCCTTCTTCTTTTTACCTGAGAAGCAAACACCCAAATGTTGTTAGTCACAGATAGACTGACCACTGAAGTACCACATCAGACACTAATGTTTTATATAGACTACGAAAACAATATAAGTATTTACTTATTTACAAATGAATAGATAAATTATATACCCTGTTTTTTATTCTCCTTATCGTCTTTTCTCTCTATCATACTAGCAACAGTCTTTTTAGATTTAAGACTCTCATCAAAGGTACGCATTTGCTTAGGTATTTTGGCCTGTGCTCGTGCCCATTGTTCAGCGGCAACCAATACATTATTATAATTTTGTTGAAATTCAAAATTCGAAAACCATTGGGACGATTCCAATTCATTTTTAAATTTATCTCTAAATTGGAGATGTATATCGTTTAAGAATTTATCTACGTACGATAATTGAAGTATCTTTTGATACGCGACTACAAATACTAATTCAAATTCATTATCAAGTTTATATTGCAGACGTAACGATTCATGCTCGAACGTGTGATTTCCAGTACGTTCCTAAAAATTACAATTGATTGCATTAATTATCATTATCGATGAGATTAACGTAAAATCATTATTGACATCAGATATAAATCATACCAGATGTTTGAAATACTTACTTGCAAAATAACACTCCTAATTAAGGCATTAACGCTGGGTGTAAAAATTTGCGAAGTACTTTGGAAACACCACAAAACGATACCACCTTTACTAAATATCGTAAAAAGGTCGAGCATGATTGTACAATTTCTTAATAATAAGGAAAATCGTTACACTAATCTTCGAACTAACCTATCAATGATAGCGCAATTTTGTACACGTCAGAATACGTCAGATAATCCGACTGACAGTAGTGGTATAACCTAAAAAAGGAAAAAAGTCACGAAACTAACGATAAGAAGCAAAAAATCACTATACTCTAGTAACTTCCGATAGGAGCCAATGAAAATGCACGATGGATGCAATCGTAGTATAAAAAAAAAAAATGGCCGCCGGAGATGAGAATAAAATACTAGAAATAAAATGGAGGACGTAGAGGTTAGTAATGGCGGTTCAATGGTGGTGCCAGCTATCGAGTGTTGCTAAATCGTGTTTGGTTAGGGCGCGGAGTGTGTGACGGGTGGGGGCTGTAAAGGGGGTTGGTATATCGCTGACGTCACGTTCGGGAATGTCCGTAGACACTCGAGTAGCCCGATCTCGGCCGAACGGGTCAATGTCTGAGGAGGCTTCGAAAAATCCGTGCCTGGTGTGGTGTTCCCGTGTTCGACGAGTAAGTGGAGAAGTCGTCGTCGTTTATTGTCAAAGGAATAAAGAATTATTTTCACGTTGGCTAAAACAAGGCCAATCGTTGAGCCAATATCGAAGTAAAATCATATTGCTCGATTTCGATATCATTCGTTACAGGATATCGGATAAGCAACGAAGAAGAAGAAGAAGATTACGACGACGACGACGACGACTACTACGTCAGGAGGAGGAGGAGGAGGAGGTGGTGGTGGTGAAGGAGGAGAAGAAGGAGGAGGAGGAGGAGAAGGAGAAGAAGGTAGTGGAAAAGAAGAACAAGGAGAACAACACGACGACGACGAAGAAAAAGACGTGGGGACAATTATTCAACATTTTGGCGTCTGCAGTTACGAAGAGTCCTAGTCCTACGCCCCCGTTGTTTAACTGTATTATTACTTCCGTGTCGAAAGCGACAAAATGTCGTGAACCTCTCTGGCAAGTTCCTCGCGAGAAGCCTGCTGAAAAAAGAGATAGGAGAAAGAGCTGGAGGAGGCGAAGGAGAAAGAGGAAGGAAGAGGAAGAACAGTACTGGGAAACGAGAGGACGGTTCCTGCCAACAGCAACGGCTTACCAATAGACCAGAGTTGCAGAAGTGGAAGAGGCGTAATACGACCAGGTCAAAAGGGGAAGGACCAAACTAAAGACTAGCTAAATCCTAAAAAAGGAAACAAAAATAGTGGTGGTCTTTCGGCTCTTGTTAATATTCCAAAAGAATAAGTGTGCTATTGTGTGAAGGAGCGAAAAAGAGAGAGAGAGAGAGAGAGAGAGAGAGAGAGCGTGCGTGTGAGCGAGCGAAAGGGTGAGAGAGGGAGTGAACGAGAGAGAGAGAGAGAGAGAGAGAGAGAAAAGGTATAGTAATATAGTGCGGTGGTAGTAGTGGTTTGGTGCGTCGAGCCGATGATTTTCCCCTATCGCGCGCGCGACCGTGGCACACGACGTTGAGCGATCTCGCTTGCGCGCGCGCACACCCGCTGAGAAAGAGAGAGAAAAAGAGAACTAGAATCGTAGGAGGAGAAGAGGAAAGCGCGTTCGAAGAAGAGGCGAGAGGTAGCGCGAGCGTCGAATTACCGAAGAGAACAGAACAACGACGAAGTAGAGACAAGAATACGACGACGAAAAAGGGCTACGTGTGTGTACCCGAAAAGGAATTTCCAATTAATTCGTTCGTTCATTCGTTCGCGCATATATCGGTGATATCCAATCGGAGTTGAAAGATCCAGTCTTTGGAGTCGCTCGCTCGGTTGCTTCCTTGAAATCGTGTTGTGTAGTTAACGGTGCTACTGTCGGTGGAGGCGAAGAAMCCCGAGCCGTGAACCGAAGTACTGCGGTCAACAAGAAGAGAGAAAACGAGCGAAATAAAGAAAAAAATAGAAGGAGTGTGATTGGTGCGCCTTGCTCTTTCGCATTCATTCGGATTGGTTCGCGTTGGTTCGCGCGTAAGAACCGTCCCGAAAACATCGACCCCTACCTCCCTCTTCAGGGTACCACTGAAGTCGTTGCCGACGTTCCATTACTACGAGTGTCTTCTCTATCTCTGTCAGAATAGAGAGATAAAAAAAAAAAGAAAAAAAAGGAACAAATAGACGGAATAAATAATTAGACAAATATTCACTCTATCTCTCTTTTATTCTCATTACGGTACGTACTTGACCGAGGAAATAAAAAGATAGAAAGAAAAAAAAAAGATTAAAGAGATTCGAAAAAAGCGGCGCTTGGGGTTTCCTAACGGGAGTTACTAGATTTTGACCGCAACGCGTCGCTACGATCGTGCGGTCTAAAGGAGAGAGCGAGAGAGAGATAGAGAGAGGCAGGCTCGACGCCTCCGTCCGTAAAATCGCGCCTTCGATCGGCGATCGCGCGTCGAGGGTTCCCTCCCCCTCTTCATCATCTTCTTCTTCGCTCTGTGTGGTATCCTCTCCTCGTCCCTTTCCTTTTAACATTACCAATAGCGGTAGCAGCAGCAGCAGCCACAGCTACAGCTACTAAATTACTACTACACACCTACCCATAGCCACTTATTACACTATTAAAATCTACTATTACCCGCTCTTCTCATCCGTTCATCCATCCGTCATCGTCGTCTTCTTCGTCTTCTTCGTCATTGTACGTCGTTGGTGTCGATGGTGGTAGTGTTGGTGGTGAAAAAGGAGGAGGAGGAGGAGTTAGGAGGTGCTGGTATAGAGGTGTAGGTGTATAGTGTGTCGTAACGCGGAGGTGTCGCTTCGTTGTCGTCGTTGTCGTGTCGTTGCTGTCGTATTTATCGGTGTCGTGTCGTGTCGTGTCGTGTCGTGTATGCGTGAGTAGTAGAATAGATTGGGGAAAGAGAGAAAAAGAAAGAACAAGACAAAAAGGGTTGAAAAAGACGAAGAGGAAGAGGAGCAAGTCAGCCAAAGGGGCTGGTGCTCGCCTGCAATGTGATAATCGTTTGTACCGTCATTGATGTCCGAGGTGGTGTCGTCTAGGAGGACAACGCGTTATTACCAGGTCCCTCCTTGTGAGGTATTTGCGAAGAGAAGGAAAAGGAAGCGGCACGGGCGGGCGACAAGGCGGGCGACCAGGCGGCGGCCAGCGGAAGCAGCGCAGTCGCGCGAATAGCGGCCCTGCCAGGTGGAGCTTCCTCAGCTCCCGGCTTCAGGATGAGCGGCCGACCGAGGACCACCTCCTTCGCCGAGGGCAACAAGCCGCCCGCGAATCCGCCCCTCGGCGGCGTCAAAATCAGCAGTGAGTACCTACCACCTTTCTTTATACACCTACAAACCCTATTTGCCCCTTACAGTTACATTCCAACCCCCTTCGCATCTTTTAACTTTACTCTCTCTCTCCCATCTTCTCTATTATAATCCCCCACCCCGCCATTTAACCATTTACCCTCCCTCCCTTTACCTCCGGTTAACATATCCACCCTTCCTACCACCCAACCCCCACTCCACTCTCCTATACCCACTTTCCTACCAACCACCCCCGTGTCTCCTACACTATTACGCCTGGGATCTTCTATCCAACTTACCGAATAATACACTATACGGACTTTATTATGAAGAGAAAAAGTATTAACAGTAAACACATTCTTGGTTTCATTTTCTAATACTCTTATTATTTAACTTTTTAACCGGAGATCTAATTTAAAGAAATACGTCGATGTCTTATGCAATAATGGTAAATACGGTAAAAATTACAATTTGCACTTTGTTCGATTGTTCAAAAGTAAAATAATTCAACAAATGATTTATTTATCGAGTTCCAATTGACTTGCCTTATCTTTCAAATACCATTCGCGAATTATAATTCGTCCCTAATATACTATAAAAGATTAATATTTTTATTATTATATTTGTGGATATATCAATTTTGTAACACACCTTCTGTGTCTGCTCCATTTGTTATCAATCATGTATATCATTTATCAATTACCTTTTTCGTGTTAATTATTTAACGATCAAATGATGAAACCAATACTCATTTGAATAGCCCAAGTATTTTTTAATGGTAGTCTGATGTTTTTTTTCTTGTTAAATAAAATATGAGCTAACGATTGTAGAATTGTTTGGTTAACGGGATTCGTTGTTTTTTAAAAAACATTTATTTGTTTCATTCCAATCGTCTAATGATCTTATTACTCAACTCCGTTGACTTTTGAGTGGTAGAAATGTCATAAATCGAATTGTTTCGTTAGGTCTCCCTTCGCCATTTCTTGTACATATTGCGACGACTTCGAAGTCATCTTCGATCGATTTATACGAACTCATTAATATTATTTGTTAATGTATTTCAATACCAAAGTTTGTTAATTTATCTGTTATCTTTTATAGGAAATAATTTTTTATTATGAGTTAACCACCTGGAGAGTAGGAGAAGTATACTTTTAGTATTATATATAAAGTACCAACAAATTTTCAATGCTGAGATATAAGAAATATTGTAACTATATATAACTATATATTTTTTTTTTTTAAATATAAATGACTAAAAATGTCTGGCATTACTTATTGGTCAAGCAATTATTTGCGTACGTGCGCGCGCATCACTTGGAAACGGCATTTAACCGCGCCACGTGCTGGATGAACCTATCGATGAAAGCGCATCCTATGCGTTGCATTCTTGGCGGCCACCTGATTTACGTACACGTTCCTTCTTCTCAACAGAGATCAAAAGAGAGTTTATCTATGTGTGTGTGTGTGTGTGTGTGTGTGAGACATTCTCGTCCACGGATTCACTTTTCTCTGTACCCTTGGTAGTATTCGCGAAGAACGAGGTGCATCTTGACGCGTTTCAAAAAGGGGGGACCTGTTTGCCACGTGTACTCTTTTTCACATCACTTACCTACCACTACTTTGTTCAATTTTTTCTTATTCATCAATAAGAAAATTGCCAATTATATTATTCGCGGGTGAATTTTGTCTGCGTTTGCGTTTTTGTTAATGTTCGCGTGCGTGAAAAAGGGGGTAAAGAAACGATTAGAAAAATTCATATTATTGTAGTTTGTATTTTTTTTTTTATTTTCTTTTCTGAATCGTGAATCGTTTTAAATCATAATCGAGATCAAATCTACGTAGATGCTGCAGTCGATTCCCGAAGAGACTTGTAAGTCCCCGTGTTATTTTTTTCTCTCTCTCTCTCAAAAATAATACATATATAATAGGAATGAGATTATATTTCTTGTTGTTGAGAATATATCGTTGCATTAATGCAAGTGAAGTTTCTATTATTTTACGAGTACCTCGATGCAGTATTTATTTAAAATCTCGTTATTGAGTGAAACACTCGTGTTAAACTTTTATAGTTTCGCTGTCTTTTACATGCTACGATCGTTTTTCATTCGAGAATAGTTTACCACGTCTCTATCTATTTCATCTTCTTCTTCCTAATCTATTTTCTTTCTCTATCTCTTGTTCTGTTTTATTCCTTGCGAAGAGGAAGAGTCATGCTTGATGTTGCTGCTGCTGCAACACCAGCAGTAACATTACTGATACTAATACTTTGGTGGTGGTATTGCTTACTAGTAAATAGTGCAGGGTTACACTAGTACTAAAACGAAATAAATGTTTTCCTCGGGAATACTTGGTCCATGGACGGGGGATACTTTGAGGCCATCCGACCTCTTCAATTATTCCTACTTCTTTTTCCAAGCTCACGAATTCTCCATGTGAATAAAATATTCCTCGTATGTGCCAGTAAATATCGACCGTCTGTCTCTGACGCAAGAGAAAAAAACAGAGAGAGAAAGAGAGAGACATACAGAAAGTAAGAGTAAGATAGAAAGACAGAGACGAGTATGTACGTATGTAAAATAAAAGAGAAAAAAAAAGAAAGAAAGGGAAAGAAAATAGACTATTTACATGTTGCAAGTAAAAGAGAGAAGAGAAACATATATACATATAAAGAAAATCAGAGAGTAAAAGGAACATGCGCATACAGAAAATTAGAGAAAAAGAGACGAGTATACGTAGAAGAAATTAAAGGAAAAAAGAGACAGAGAGAGAGAGAGAGAGAGAGAGAGAGAGAGAGAGAGAGAGAGAGAGAGGCTTTGTTTGTACAAAAGAGAGGAATAATTCTAAATGCTCAGAGTTTCTATTTTCTCTCTCTCTCTCTCTGTTTCATATTTTTTATTTAACTAGCAGCATGCCTTTCCTTTTTCTTTTTTAACATCTTAAGCATGTTATGTGTAGGTAGATACGAAGGGATCCTTTATACGTACATATGTATGCATATGCATATGCATATGTATATGCGTTTTATTCGCATTTTATATGTATATGTGTATGTATATATACTTTGGACGTTTTCCAAAGGTCTTCTTTAACCCACTTAACTGCCAAAAAAAAAGATGACGCATGTTACGGTGCACTGGCGATAGATAATACGTCGTTAACTTATCAAACGAAATTATGCATATGCTTGTATGCATATTGATACGCGACCGCGTATGATGTGTGTATGATGCGCCTATATAGATGTATATGCATTATCTATGTGTGTTTTAATATGCGTTAACTCGTCGATGCGGTTAGTATAATATATCAATCCCTTTGGATCGTTTCATTTGCCGTATTGAGAATCTAGGTTGAATTTATTGATCTTGATAATATTAATTAATGTGTCAATTAGATTTGTATGAGAAAAAATATGATTATAATGATATGTTTTATATATTTTATATTATTCGAAAGAGTTATTTTTGTTATTATTTAATTAATTCATTCATTCATTTATTTCTTATATTCAAAAAAAAAAAAATGCAAAATTCCATACGTAAACTGATGAATAACTTTGATCGCGATGAAATAAAAAATATTATAAAAGAAAATTCAATTATATATATTAATGAATACGTTGATGAAAGCATTCGTGTTTGTATGATATGACAATTTTAAAGTATATATTTTGACAATTATTTGCCATTTAAATTCGATAAGATCTATTCTACGAGGATAAGGAAAAGGTGGGTGGGTCGAAGAGGAAAAGGAAGAGATATATAAGTTTGATTATATTATAAAAGGCCGTGCGTCGATTATAATTTCGTGCCAAAATCATATATATATATATATACGATATATAACGGCCCCGACGTGTCACAGGTACGAGAATAGCATCGGACATGTTTCACCGTCTCAGCTTTTCAGCTTTTCAACGGGAAAGTTTATACGGCGCTATACGTAAATCCGATAGCCACTAAAGAGAAAACGAGAAAGAGAAAGAGAGAGAGAGAGAGAGAGAGAGACCATCTCATAAATTAAATGATGATTCTCGTGAGACTTATTCTCGATTCAAAGCTTATTATCTATTCCTTTTACCTTTAGAATTTTACCGTCAATACTTTTAATCCAATTGAAAATCGATATTTTTCAATTACTTTGTCCGACAGAATTTATCTCGCGTATTTTTTTATTTTTTTTTTTTTTTGTTGCTTTAAATATATAAATATATATATATATATCATCGTCAAATTTAATAACCAACCTTAATATCAAAAATATTAATCGGCACGAACTTTTCACGCATAAGCAAATATTATCGCGTGATGTAATATATATATACATATATATCCTATCAGTGCAAATAATTTGATTATGATAATGATATATATATATATATAAAAAACTCGAAGAAGAATGCACAAATTGAACTGTCGATTAAACAATTTTCTACATGGTGTGATACGCGTTCGTAAGCATGAAGGAAACTCGGGAACGATCAGGAAAGTGGGTCAATATCCTGGCTCTGTCGGGTTGACTGCTGCAACGTGCCATTCCACCCTGTCATTCCACCCTGTGAGATGCCCATATTTTATAAACATTTATTTTTCCGATATACATGTAGAGAGACGATATTTAAATAAAAAAAATAAATAAAAGTAAAAGTTAAAGGCTGTCGGGATTAGGCGCTTCTACGAGACTTCATGAAAATTTATCTAATTTGTAATTAGCGTCTACTGCACACGGTGCATTCGTTCATCATGAATAATAGCGTGTCATCGACAACGCATTATAATCCATTTACTATATTTAGAAAATCTTTTTTTACTCCCTTTCCATCATCTGCCTTTCCTTTCTTTTTCTCTTCACTTTCTATTTTTTTTTATCTATTTATTTATCTAAATAATTATTCATTTATTCCAATCTCTCGATGCACTCTACGTCTATCTAATTAGCTATCATTTTTATCTATATATTATATATTTACATCACTCTCTCTCTCTTTATATATATATATATTTTAATAATCTCTTAGGAAAAAGAAAAAGCTTAAATGATTTTTCGAGTAAAAGCACGAGAGTCCCTAAGCTTTTTAAAAGTCTCGCGAATATGCCATCCGGACAGAATCTAATTACAGTTCTAACGTAAACTTTTCGAGCTTCGTTATAAACTAACATAAGTATATATACGCGAACAACTCGAGTGCCTGTGAGCTTTTGGTTAATAAAGAATAGTAGGAGAAAGTAAAGCTTGTTGCATACGATCGAAACGAATTCTAGGAATACTCAACCGCTCAGAACAATTTATTCTAACATTTTTTTTTTCTTTAATAAATTAAACAGAACACAATATATATAATAGCAATATAATCATTAGAAATTATAATTGATAATCTCTCTAATAAACATTTTTCAATATATAATATTTATCTTGCTAGCAATTATTTATACAATTAACGTGATAGATTATCGATCGAGTATTAATACTAAATCAATTTTAGATTTTTATATGTTTCCTTATCTTTTCTATCTTTTTTATCTCATTTATTTATACTTCTTCGAGTACTTAAACGACAGACAATAAACCACAAGTAATAAATACTACTATAGTGTGTGCTACTACTATTTTATTAATATTATATATACTTCTTATACTCTTTTTTTAATTTATAGAAAAATCAATTTCCAATCATTGTTATTAACGATTCAACGATATATATCGTCAGTACCGTATACGGTACGCGCATGCGTAAGTGCGTAAGAGTTTACTAATGGGATCTGGGTCAATATGCCCCTATAATATTAAACTATTCACAGTGGAGAGAAGACCACGACTACATAGGTGATGGCACGCAAATTTTACCTACTATGTTGAGAGAGAGAGAGAGAGAGAGTGATAGAGAGAAGTAGAGAAAGGGGGAAGGGCAGCAGGAGCTTTTGCATCGATCGATGCTTTTGATTCGACGTCGTCCATTTGGAGGAAAGTGGACTTTGATAGAATTTACCGTCGTCACACTTTATATAGGAAATTCTCTTACAAGGAATGAAATTATTTGACTTATTACTTTAGGGGATACCTTTATATTTCAAACCTGTAAGATTGCTGCTACTGCTACTATTGATCGATATTATTATAAACTATTCAAGAAAAAGAAAATGAAAAACACCCGTTATATTGGCCGATATATATTATGTGTTACGATATTGCAGCAATATTTTTCTTCTCTATTCGTTTATATATTTTATTTTATAGGATTTTTCTACAAAAAAAAAAAGCTTTTTAAATTAAAGCATCCTTATACAACATTGTCCCATTACTTTGACTTATAGAATATGTTTGTAATATTTTACAGAAAGATAATATTCGGACAAAAGTCTGAAATATAAAAGATTGTTTTCCAAAATTGACACAAACCTTTTTCTGAACAATCCAATATACTATATTTATATATATATATATATATAATATATATACGAGAGAGAAGAAAAATGTACTCGTGTTAGAGAGAACAAGGGTTCACCTGGTATAATATGTGTTAAAGAAAAAAAAAAAAAAAGATAGAAAGAGAAAGAGAGGGAGGGAAAGAGGAAGAGTGGTACTATGCCAAGAATCTTTTTTTGGACACGAACTTTGTAGAATCTCACTGCGGATGTATGCAACTTTTAATCCTTTAACTTTGTCATAGTTAATGCAGATAATTAATTTTACGATAAATAGTATAACATTATACAAAAAAATGAGACTAGGAAAAGGGGTGGAGGATAGTTAAATCGTTCTGAATGAATATAACGAAATAATTCTAATTGGTATTTGATTCATCTGTCAGGGGATACTAATTTAAAAATAATCACCACGTGATCATCCTTTCTGCGATATAATTACGTATCGATATATTACTCTCGGTTGCCAGGCACGATTTCGAGCTTAACGAAGAAGAACGGTTTCTACTTTATTCTCGTGTACTTCGAGTATCAAGGATCGATTATCCTATTCACGGGAAGAGAAAGGAGGGAGTGAGAAGAAAAGAAAAGAAAAGAAAAGAGAAAAAAAAAGGAGTTAGATAGAGGGAGGAATCGTCCTGACCCGAATCAACTTTTATAGTTACTCGAGAATCGATAATCGCTCTTTCTTTAGTCGATTCTATCATCTTTTTTATCGGTACCGTTAAAGTTATCTGTTATATAATCGATGGCCTTGATAAGAGATCGATCAAATTTTATTTGAAAGCAACATTAAAAAATTTGATTTTAATGATAAGTAGTTTGATCTATCTGAACTACCTGAACTTTGTTTTAAAGCATGGGATATGTTGTTATCTTATGCGAGCTTGTAATCCGGTTGCATTATCTCAGAGATAATTCAAATATTTGATTATTAATGCGATTTGATATATAATTCATGCGCGTGGTAAAGGTGTTTTACACACACATGCATCCTCAATTTTTTTTTTTTTTTTTTTTTTTTTTGAATACTAACGAAAGGCTTTTATTCGTTGGAAAAAAAATCCTCACCTAGTTTCTCTTATTCGAAATCTCTCGTTCATTCGTGTTAGTTTGGTTAGATTTTTACGGGTCGTCGAAAGTTCGATGAGTTTCTGGTGCTAGGCCAAGCCTTTAGGGCGAACCACACCTTGTTTTTCTCGTTTCAAGGTCAACTCAGACGGCATCATTAGGTACAGAGGAGTCATCAAGAAAGAGAGAGATGCATCTCTTTCAAATATACTGACCCTACCAGCAACAACAATAGTTCATAATTATTTGTATCGCGATCGTTTCGAATAATAATCAATCTTTTCTATAATTCCATGCGAATGGTAATATTTCATAAAACATATTTTTTTTTAATTATCAAATGGGGAAAAAATAATACACAAGCATAATTATATTTAATGGAAAATTTTCAATGAAAGATTTAAAACCACAACTAATGATCATTGGGACATTCTTTTATAATAATTAGTGTCGATGTTTTCGACATCGTTTCTTTGAAACGATGGGGAATCCATGATTAAAACTTCTATCTATCTTTATACTATTTCATTCTTTTAAACTGTTCATCTTCATTTGAATATTTTTCTTCCTACACTTTTTTCTACTCTTCTTCTCTTCTTTTATATTCTTCTTATATTCCTTTATTCAAATCTATTTTTTCAAATAAATTTACGATTCATTATGTTCCACGCGTTTTCTTTGATACCTTGGCGATATTCGTTTCTCGGTAGTGCAGGTGTCACGACCTTGGCCATAAGAGGTGCAAGTAAGGTTAAAGTTGAACGAACGTAGTTGGAATTATTCATTCGTATGGAGAGAGAGAGAGAAAAAGAAGAAAAGTTTATGCAAATGTATGTAGAAATGCATGCAAACAAATAACAAACAACCCGTTCGCGTATCTTATTTCTTTATATTATTTATCATTTATTGTCGGAAATATCCGATTGAAATATTATTTCCCTGGAGAGAGTTATGAGAACTCTACTACTACTACTACTACTACTACTGGAAATGGTTGTGATCGATCAGAAAAAATACGAATAAACTTTTTCCCCTTGCCTAATATATACGTGTATTATATGGGTATATGTAGTGTGTGCGTGATTGGCATAATTCGTCGATTCGATGCAAACATTGATGACGTCATTACATAAACCCACACAAATGCATATCGTACAATCTCTCTCTTTCTTTCTTTCTCTCTTTAAAAAAGCCAACGGCACTTCCTTTGACGTCGTCGTATTCGCGTTACGTTGTGTGGTGGTGATGGTGTTGTTCACTCGGAACGGTGGGACAACACACCATGAAGAAGGAATACACGTGAACACGTACGTATGTACGGTGTCACGGAGTGAGAACAGAGTAGTCGATAAAGAGACAGTTACACTGGTGTGTAGTTGGACAAAGCCAAGCATAACTGCATAAGAAAAAGAAGAAGGGGAAATAAGAAGAAGAAGAAGCGAGAGATCATTGAATACTGTGAGAAAGATTGGGTGGGGGTGTGTGGGGGGATGGGAGGGGACCGACCACCTGGGTAAGCAACGGTGCCGGCAACGGGGACCTTTCGATCCGTTCTTTCCCTTCCCTTTCCCTTCCCTTCCCTTTCCATCCCATGTTGCTCTCTCATTTCACGTAGGTCTCTATCCACCGTAAGAGAGCTTTCACGCCTGCGTTTAATCTTTCCTTCATCGACCCGTGTGTGTTAGTGATGGCGGCGCCACTTACCGACTCAAAAGGCGCCACCAATCGCGTTTATTCAAACAAATTTTCTTCTCGGTCAGTAATACAGAACGCGATATAAACTACGAGAATTATATTTAATCTTTCTAATAATTTCTAATCCGAATTCTTTTCTATTAACTCTCAACGAAATCTTTCTTCTATAGATATATTTTTTATTGGTTTTTTCAAAAAACATATGTGAATAAATGAAGAAGAATAAAAAGTAATGTTTGATTTATACAAAATCATACCTCAATTATATCCCCCTTTTTTCTTTTTTTTTTATCCCGAATTAGATGAAAGTTGATCGAATGAAATACTATAGAGACAAGCGTATCCTTTTTCTTTTTCAAACGAATAAAACGACGTGGGTATTCTAACTTTTTCTTTTTTCTTTTTTTTTTCTTTCTCCCTCTCCCCCTCTTTCTATTCTCCCTATGCTTTTCTATTTTAAGACGTCACCGAGATTTGCAGCAGACGTTACACAGATGTTGACCACGTGTCCTTAAAAATTACAAACAGCTACCGTGAAATAAAATAAAGTTACACGAACTCTTGCCGAGTAAAAGATTTCTTTTATTCTTCGCGAGCCCTGAACGTTCCAATGATCTTCCTATCTCTTATATTTCTTTTTTTTTTTTAAATAAAAACTATAAATGTGCAAGCCGGTCATTTGACAAAACGATGAATTTAGTAAAAAAAAAAAACAAAGTAGCAGTATACATTGTCATAATATAATTCGAACATTTTCATCTAATCGTAAATTAAAACACGTGTTAAGAAATGAATCTTATTATACCCGTAAGAAGAAACTCTGTATCACGTACGGGATATTATTGATTTAGCGCTTCATTGATCTGTCACCGGTAGCAAGCAATCAGCTGTTCTTATTGCGCGCGCGCGCGCCATGTATATGCACACGCAAATATTCGTGTCGACGCACCTTATTCTTCTTACCTCACTTTTTCATCGTAATCGAACGTATTAGAAGAAGGATAGAAATGTTATTATAATTATTTCAACAAAAAAATTCAAGAAAAAAAACAAGAAGATTCTAGATTTTCTATTTAGAAAAATTCTTACACATTTTATCATTCGAAATAATATTATTATAGTTGTTACAAGTAAAGAATATTATAATCTTGTAAAATCTTGAAAGATTTGTAAAGTTGAAGAATCACGTTAACGTTTAGAAAGAGAAAGATGGCACGTGAGAAACGAGGCCCCCCCCCCTACCCCCACGTGACACGAAAAAACGTCTGACGTTTCTGTCGGAAGAAAAAAAAATCGCAAAGGGTTGGAACCATCCCTCTTCTCCCTTCCCCCTTCCTTCTCTATTTCCACGTCGCCCACACGTTTCTTTTTTTTTTCTTCGACATTGTGCTTTCGTGTGCTTCTTCTCGTAATCCTTGGAATCCTTATATGTGAGCCATGCAGTCCTGACATAACGGACAAGCTGACAGAAAGAGAAAGAGGAAGAGAAAAAGTTAGAATAAACCTTTTTACTGGTTGAAAAAGGTCGACGAAAAATACTTATTATTTCATATGTTATGATATTGATGCGAATCTGTAAATATTTATGCATCTCCATAAATGCATTTATTTATCTATCTATTTTCTTGCTAAATATATATCGTATGTATTAATAATGTTAATGTAAAAACATTGAATTTGCATCATAGCATGATTTTTCTATTTCTACAGACCCGGTTGACTCCTATCTGCAATTCTCGAATGCATTTAATAAATGTAAATATTTATTAATGTATAATAATGTTCGTGCTGTTTCAATCAACATCCTATGAAAGAGTTTATTGAAGTATGATTTTGTATCTTTTTTTCTTTTCGTTCGTCGAATTCATTTTTCTCCATTTAACCAATGTCAATTGGATTTCTAACGTGCAATCTTTTTAATACTCTTTCGATGGGAAGCCAAGCATGATCGATCGATTTTTGATTTCTGAGTTTTTTCCTTCACCGTTTCTTCCTGCCTTTTACTATTATCTTTTCTATTTCTATTTCTTTATTTCTTTTGCACGGGAAGAAGATGAAAATTGAATGAATTATTCTTCACGGTTATAAAATGCTTATCAATTTTTTTCTTTCTCAGTAATATTCAGTAATACATCTATTGATATATTTAATAATGATTATCAATTAGTAATATTACATAAGGATTTGTCTTTTTTTTTTCTTCTTTTCATTTTAATTCTAATTAAATTTTGAAAAGATCTCTGTATTAGTGTCTTAACGATAAAGAAAGAAAAAGAAAAAAAAGAAAGATATAATCATAGACTCGTGTTTTACATTAACGTCATCATTAATCTCGTGAACTTTGAGGGGAACGTGCTTACCCTGATAACGCACGAGCCGTTTTGAAATCTTATCTATTTCGATGATAAATAAAAAGTTTAAAGAAGGAGAGAACAAAAAAAAATTGGAAAATCTTGATACATCAGTGGGATACTAAAGTTTTTTTTTTAACCCCCTCAATTGGATTACCATTTTCGATGGTTCTGATGGACCACGAAGAAAACGAAGAAAGTGAAATAAAAATAAAAGAAAAGAAAGAAAACGTGCCTCGTCGTCTTGTTGAGACGTCTAGACACTTTGTTTTCGTGAGGCCAACTTTTTGATAGGATCAACTAAATAGACTACTTCTTCTACTGGGTGATTAATCTTCTTATTTTTTTCTTTCTTTTATTTTCTCTTTCTCTCTCTCTCTCTCTCTTTTTTTAATAAAGATCTCGATGAGATTGGTCACGAAGGTCTTATTGTTAGACTTACATTAGAATTAGTTGCCACGAAGGACAACGCTTTTAACGATCGTCTCGTTATTTTTTTTTCCTTTTATTATAATTAGGCCAAGTTACGTTAAAAGGTTTGCCCCCCCCCCCCCATGCATATACGTATAGACAATTTTGATAAATTGTCATCGATTAATAAGATTGTTTTTCAATATACTAAAATGAATAATTAATTCAAGCTTATATCAAATTTTGTGCGAAGCTTCGTGAGTTTTTCAAGAGAGAGAGAGAGTATAATGATTATTCAAGAGATTTTCTATAAGCTTGGAATAATTATATTTACCGGAAGTGATAAGCAGGTGCAAATAGAGATTACGAAACTTGACTGTGAAACTTTTTAACTCGTCGACTCGTTTAACATGGTCTTGCTAATTTCTCTTATGTCAATATGCCTAAGTAAGTAAGTAAAGATAAATCGATGGATTAATAAGGACCTGTCATGTCTCTGTTTATTTCTTTTTTATCGATTGTCTTTTGTTTTTAATATGTTTTTTTTTTCTTCTTATTCAAAGACATCCATCCATCCATCTATCATTGATTGCAAATATTTTTTCATATACTTTTGTATTTTTAAATATAAATTATTACTTATTTGATCAGCGAGTCTTGAAATACTTATTCTCATATATTTATATTACATTTTTTTTCTTTATAAATATTATTGAAAGATAAATTATCTGTCTATTTGCAGGGGCTCATAAATTTGATAAATTCGCAATATCGTTTATTTGAAATAAAAATATAAAAAGAAATAAAGCACAAACCTATTTATTTGTACAATATCTTCTAATGATAATAACATTTAAAAGGAAGTGACGTAATCGCTCCGTCTTGTAGTGTTCCCTGTCGTCAAGTATAGAAACTAACTAATCAAAGAGGTACGCCAAGGGGTAACCCTTTTGAATTCTAAACTCCTATGATGCTTTCTTGACTATGTCGGTAATGCAGAAAGAGGTTGTTATGCATATTGATTGACTACGGTTTTATACCTTTCTCCTCTGGCTTATGCGCGAATGACAAACTATAATTAGATTAGTTTAGTTTAGTTCTTTAAATAACTAAAACATCGATTTGTGTTAAAAAGACCGCGTCATAATCTGTTAACGTCATGAAAATACGTCATCTTCGTAGGAATGTGTGAAGATTCTTCGCAATTCATCTATTACGAAAGAGTAGTGAAATAGAAAAATATATAAAAGAAGAAGAAGAAGAAGATTTTTAAATGGAAAAGGATTGACACCCACGCAATTTGTTAGATATTTCAAAAAAAAATTCTATTCTTTCCCTAAATCATCTATCATGTTTAAATAAAAAATATTCAAAGTTCTGGTTTAATAGGGAAGTTGTTGGTTTTTCAACAACACTTGACGAACGATTATTAATTAGAGCGAAATAATGATTAACCTTTAAAGGAAACTCTATTGTGTACTTTATTTCTTTCTTTCTTACCTTTATGCACTTTCATAAAGGAATTTTCACTATCGATAAGAGAAATCTTGTCAGATGATTTAACTTTACAAGTTAGAAGAAGTGAACATATAGAAATATTTATCTATATTTTATTATTTTCTCTTTCTATATCGTTCTTTTTAGTTGTTGTTGTTAATTTTACGTTAAAGTTAACTTCTATCGGAGGACCTGGAATAATGCCAGAACAGTTGAGACCTACCGATTACGACATTATCCCAAATCTAGAATAGTGTGAACGAACTCGATTAAACTAGAGGAGAGAACAATCGTCTCTATTTTTCTCTCTTACCCTTTCCCATTCCCTTTCCCTTTTCCTTTCTTACTCTCACGTATTTTCACTCTCTTCTTCTTTAATTTGTTGTCAAGATTTTCTGTTTCAATCGGTTAACTCGATTATTCGATGCATTCAGTGCATCAGTTGCATTTTTTCCATGATACTTTATCAAAAATACATATAATATATATATTTCTTTTCTTATAATTCGTTGCTTTTTAATCTTTCACTGTTATCATCATCGCACACGTCCATGAGAATATTTCAAATCAAATGGATTTCTATCTTCGCTGATAACATAAATACAAAGTTTTCCGACTCTATGATAATAGATAAAAACGATGTAAAACGAACATCGTGTCTCATCGTACAATCAATAACTATCTCTTTCTTAATTTTATCTTCTTTCGAACAATTTTATCATTTCCTTGAGATCTTGACGAAACAGATAACATAAATTTTGTTCTCTTAGATACCTAGATTATTCGTTTATTTCTAACTCTTCAAAAATATGTACTTAAAATATAAATTGTTTGAATGTTTCGTCACACACAAATACTCGATGTAATCATTATCGTAATATTTTCTCTCTTAATCACAATTTGCAATTGTAATGTGAAAATTAATTAAAAGAAATTAAAACAAATAAATATCGTAATATTAGAATAAAAAGAAAAATAAAGATTACGTAAAGCTCGTTATCATTTAATCGGCCTTGCAAGAGAAATAAACGAATTTAATTTACGCGTGGTAGAATCTTTTTACAAGCCGAATAGAACACGTTTTCTCGTAATGGTGTTTTTCGGCAAACATCCGTCGGTTTAGTGCCAAAACCATTAGCACGTCCTTGCAAGTCACGAGAAGATGATGAAGAAGAAGAAGAGTATCGGTATAAACGAGAATAACCGTTGGATATACAGCCGATCTATTTGTATCTTCGATCAGCTGCACTACTGGATCATAACTCAATTGCATATGCATGTGCGTATGCGTTGCTGCTTCCTTTACTTAATCATTATACACATGTACATACATATGTATGTGTTAGTTCGCGTGTTCCATATATCTTATGCATTAGATTGCTCAACATGTAATATTACAACTCTTGCAAGGATTGAATAAAAATAAATAATAATAAGTATCTATTTAATAGTCTCTAAGATATATGAAACTTCATTTGGATTGAAATCTATATTGTTTCTTTTAATTATAATGAACATGAAATAATAGAAATAATAACAATAATAATATAAATTATAATAAAGTAAATAAAATTGATAGAACAATAGTCATTAAAATCTATTCACTCTTAGTATAAAAAATATTTACCAAAACTTTTCAAAGAAAAATATCAGAGATTGGAATGCTGTAAATTGTGCATCTTTGCAATTTCTTTGAAAAGTTTTGGTATTTTGTAATTGTGTTGAGCTATTTGTCTTTATCAGTCTGGTTGTCTGTTTTTCTTTCTAATTGTTTGAGTATCCGTCTGTATTTTTATTCAACTTAATGTCTCCCTTTGTATACCTGCATGCATGTATTTCTGATTGGCATAATCTCTATTTGTCTGGGGCTGGCTATCTTATACCCACTT
The DNA here is from genome assembly GCF_001313835.1 of Polistes canadensis. Taxonomy (NCBI): domain Eukaryota; kingdom Metazoa; phylum Arthropoda; class Insecta; order Hymenoptera; family Vespidae; genus Polistes; species Polistes canadensis. Next base: position 338,830 of record NW_014569645.1, read on the forward strand.
GTTTCTGTCATATCTTTAAATGGGATTAAGCGCAGTAGTAGTAAGTAACGAGAAAGGATGACGATTAAACTAATAATAGCAATAATAATCATCATAATGGGTTCTCCTCGGGCGTCAACGATGAAAACGTAGATCGGAAAGTGGAACGCTCGTTTCTTCGAGTTTCTCGATCTTTATCGAATTACACTACTACTGTCGTTTTGATTAATTTCTACTCTTGTTGAACATCTTTCTTCGTTATTATTCTAACTGTATATTATGTGTTAACTTCTCTATTACATTTAGATTATCAATTATTTCTAGCTAATAGTAGCTAACAAGTAATTTGACAATGTTATTATAATATCTAAATTACTAGTAACATTTATTATTCAATCTAAAAACGATTACGAATTGCAACGTTATTTATTGTGTTAAACCAAATAAATATGCATTTCTAAAAATTCATTCCCCGATATATATAAATGTCCGCTAACCGCATCCAACAAATTTCGTTTTTCCAATTATCATCGCACTCATACTTTTTCCAACGAGAACATTTCGAACTCATCCGTATTTTCAAGTATTCCTGAACATTTGCCAAAAGTATCAAAGAATCGTGACTAATCTTTCATGATAAAAAAGAATAATACTAATATATCTTTTATTATAGTTCCTCGTATATAAACGTCAATAAAATCAAATCAAATAATACAATAGAACAAACGAATCGAAGAAATAAATAAGTAAAGAAGTAAGAAAGGAAGGAAGTCAGGAAAATAAGAGTAAAATTTATTTGAAAATGAAACTTATTTTAATCACTTTGAATCGATGCTTTTTCGAATGAACCGTGACTGTCAACTACTACCATCCAATCCTCTTCCGTTATCCCTACTTTGCGACCCTCCCCCCTCTATCGTGGCACCAATCAACAGCCACGTTGATCCGCAAACTTGTTCGATTCGTTTAGTCGCGTGTCAAGACGACACGAATCGGCTGCGACGTATATTCGTTCTTGCAAGAAACGCATCAAATAACGTCCAATTATTTATATTTTCTTTATTATTTTACTTCATTTTTATACATTTATATTTTTATATATTCCAAATTTTGTGAATATTTTCATCGGTATTCTATCAGTGCAGTGTCAGTGTCTTCCATTTATTCTCACTGACTGTTGTTCACCTTGTGTGTCGTGTCGTGTGCATGAATTTTTGTATTTTTTTTTTTCCATATGCACATATATTTGATGGGGATTTGACTCTAACATAAGATTGGATTCTTTTGTCGTGTGTGATACTAAGTTTCTTGCAAATTTTTTCCTCGAAAGAAACAAAAAAGACAGTGACTATTATAAACAGGAAATTGTGAAATAAGAAGAGTAGGAAGAAGTAGGAAAGAAGAAATGCAAAATACATCGATCGCGTATTAAAATAATAATTCTAATCGAAATCTTATAGAAAATTTGGAAGAACATCTCGTAGAATGAATGTTCTAATATAATTTTAAGAGAGAAATATAAAATCTTGAAGTGTTCTCCGTCTTTTTCGATGGAGAATACGAAAAGAAAGGACAAAAGAAAAAGAAAAAATATTAAGTTACTTAAGAAAACAATAGATACTTTGACAAAAGAACTGCAGTAAAATATTATTGACGTATTCGAAAGAGAAACAAAAATAAAAATAAGAGAATAAAAAGAGATAATCTCTGGAGGAGGAAAAGAGAAAAAAAAGGGAAAAAAGAAAATGGCTCCAGCTAGCACGCTTGATTGGTCGGAACCTTGCCAACAGTGGAGGTATCCGAAACTTTGTCCTTCCGGGCAGAGACACGAGAGGACGAAAAATGCTGTAGAATTGAACGGCAAGGAACCCAATGGGGCTTACAAAAAATTCTGCAAATTCTTACGTCAGCTGGGAAGCAAAAGACGTAAGTGCCGATAGAGTGCAACTATATAGATTATTCGGAATAATCACTAAAACATCATTCGGATTGATATTTATCAGACAATCGATTCGACATATTCGTTCGAAATATTTTTTTTTTCTATTTGAGTGGCAAATGATTAATATCGCGGAATCTATAATCATTTAAAATTATAGATTTAAATCTATAATACTAGTATCTTTTATATTGAACATTATCAAATTACTTATTGTTAGATATACATATACGTACATAATCCTTTAGGGTTTTTCCCGATGAATATAAAATCGAGATCGAATGAGATTTAACGTAATCGTGTTTCGAATGACGTAGCAAGTGATGATTGCGTATATGTCAGTTTTTTTTCAATGTCAGGAAAGTAAAGCGATGCATGTTATATCAGAATATGTTACTGTTTGTGGTGGTGGTGGTGGTGGTGTAGGCTAGGTGATGATGTCGGCGTGAAATTTTCCAATAGGTTGGCTAGATTCCCTAGCTTAGGTGGGCAGACAGGCAGGGTAAAAGGGGGGTCGAGGAAAGGGCAAGATTACACGATGCGAATATAACGTGATAAAAGGGATAAAAGCGATTAGATGAGACCGCTTGTTTTACTTTGTTATTTATTACACGCTTAATTAAACCTAACACTACTATCATTTTATATACGCGTGTATATTAATATCTTTTTAATATCTTATCTGTATGCTACTATAAGCGGGATTTCGGAGATGTCATCTTTTTAGGCAATTCGCCATTGTCGTTGCCTAATCTATCAGTTAAACTGTATAAATTATCGTCTTATCTAAACTGTGATCTCGTAAATTAGGCCCTGGTTCATAAATTAAGAAACATCGATCTGCTGGAGTATCTGTCACATTAATGTCATTACTTAATCCCAAAATACAAAGATCAAAATGCAAAAATATTTTAACAAAAAAGTTGTTTCTTTATAAAACACCAAAAAAAGAAACATCTTTTATTAGCCATTGCCATCTCATCTCAACCAATAAACTCTGTTCATCGATTTCTTCGATAAATTCTATTGGCCTACATTGTTCTCTAACCAAAATAAATACATTTCATTCTAGTATGATCCAATTGGTTGTTATTCCTTCGATTGATCGAAAAGTTAGTAACGAAGTTTGTCGCAATTATTCGGATAGATAATATATTTCCTAGAAATAATAGACAATTATTTGTCGTATACGGTTAGTCAAAATTAACTTGTTGCCCGATTTAGAAGGATGAAAGAGTCTGAAGTACGACGCAGTTTACGTTTGAATAAAACTATTAAGAAGGATGAAGGTACCTATTTTTATGCTTAATCATTATGGGATACATTCGAACTAATTTATCCTGTCAAAATCTGAACATATGTATATATATATATGTGTGTACGAAAGATTACAGTTAGGTGTACGTGTGCATAGGGCATCTTCTTTATAATTCAAGAGTATCGATAAGGAAATAATCTTTTTGAAAAATATCCTTCGTACTGACTGAGGCTTCAGACAAATAGACAAACACACGAGAATAGACGCAAACCTAACTTTTTTCTTTTTTTATTTTCTTTTCTTTCTTTCTTTTTTCGGGAAAAAAAACCTTGTAAAAACATTCTAACCTGTGAGAGATATCTTTGATCGGTGTTCCTGTCTGATGTCTACATTCTCAGGTTATTTATTCTTAACGTTTATATACAAAAGTAATAATATATATTTAACACGACGTGTGTTATTGAGATTATAAATGAAATATACATATATATACTTAAGAGAGAGAATATATATATATATATTTACTTTTAGAATGAACGAACAAAATAATCTAAGAATTATTGATGAACCGAAAAAAAAAATAATGGCTTTTTAATTCAATTAAGTTTATTTATTTAGTTAATACTTTGATTGTATTAATGGGTATGCATTAAATAATATACGAATATAAAATATTATACGAGATTAAAAATGTATAATGATTATATTGTTCGTAGAAGACGGAGATAAATAGGGTCGCGTAAAGGAAGGAAAGAAACAGAGAAGGAGGAGGAATAAATGTTTAAGTAGAAGTTGAGTTGCAAGAATATATGAGAGGGAGTGGGGAAAGAGGTGGAAGCACATATGTGGTGGATAGGAGGAGGAGAAGAAGAAAACGATGTCGATAAAGAGGTGGTCGCTTTGTTCTTCGAAAGATGTTTTAATTGATTTCGCATGTGTGCATAAAAGATAATCTCACGTGATATCTCCGTCTTCACTTTGTGGTTTTATTTTTCTCTCTCCCTCTCTATCTTTTTTCTATATCTCAATAAAGTAAAGATAGATAAAAAGCCTTGTTATACATAACAAGCTTTATAATATTATACATCGATAACGCATATCAAATATTTCCCATTTTGTTTTTCTTTTTTTTTTTTGAATATTGTTTTATTCAATTTCTTATAAGAAAATAAAAAAATCATTTTTTCTTTTTTTTTTTTTTTTTTCATCTTTTCATTGTACTGTAGCGTTGTGGTTTTGTATTTTTTTTTCTATGGGTGGTACGATGTACAATCCAGGCAAGGATGGCAGCAAGGTGACGACAGTAGTGGCAACTCCTGGCTCTGGTCCAGATCTACCCCGAGAAGTAGCCTATACCGATACCAAAGTCATTGGCAATGGCAGTTTTGGGGTTGTCTATCAAGCGAAACTATTCGACACGGGAGAAATGGTTGCCATTAAAAAGGTTCTACAAGATAAACGATTTAAGGTGAGTTATTTATATCTTTTTTTTAATCAAATTTCAACGTGTAAGTAACTTTATACGTTCTCCAAAAGTGTCATTGAATTTTAGACAAATTATATTATTTAAAATATAAATTACTGATCGAAATTCCAAACGAACAAAAACTTATTTGCATAAACGAATATTTGTGGCTTATCTTCGATAAGAATCGTTTAAAAAAACTCGTCGATCCATTTATATTTTTAATTCACTGTGCTCGCGAAAACGATCAACAAACACGCATTATTATTATTATCATCTTCTTTACCCTTTCGGAATTTTGCAATTAAACGAGGATTCTTCTTACGTTTACATATGCTTGTTTTTCTTTTTTCTTTTTTTTACGATAAGAGTTATTTTGAAAACTTATTTCCGTCCCGATTCGTACATATCTAATTAATCTCTCTCTCTCTCTTCTTTATTAATATTAATATTATTATTATTATTCCCCTTCTGTATATACCGATTAATTAATGATTAAAATTTTCGTTACGAACGTACGATGATATCTTGCGCAATTTTACGTGACGTCATGATTGTGTGCATCATTTATGTATAGGTCAATTCGTATTGATACACAAACATCCGATTGATACGTTTTAAGAGAATGCATTTCTTCATCATCGTTCTCCCCCCAATAATCGACTTTCTAACTTTTATCAAATAAAGACGTACGAGAAATTATTATTCTACTCTTCTTTCTTCTTGGTCTCTTCGTTATTCTCTTACGTCAAGACGTCAAAATGAAGAAGAAGAAAAAGAAGACGTTTGACGTCTCGATTAGTCACGCGATATGTACCTTGAATATCAATTTTAGAGAGTTTCAACGTTAACGGCATGTTACTTTCAAGTTATGCATTACTATATATCTATTTATAATATATCCAGGGTCCCATTTATTCTTTTGAATAAACCAGTGGTTCCCAAAGTGTTATGAGAGTACCGTAACTTTTTTTTTTTTATATATATATGACGGTGTTGCGAAATATTAACTCAATTTTCATCATTTCTACAAAAACAACGAATGTTTATAGTAAATTAATCATTATTCTCTTATCGTCTTTGTTATTTTTTCTTTTTTTTTTTTCTTTCAGAACAGAGAATTACAAATTATGCGGCGCCTCGAGCACTGCAACATCGTCAAACTAAAATATTTCTTCTACTCTTGTGGTGATAAGGTAACTATTAATTTTATTATACATATGTATATATATCTATTTATATATATATATGTATTTCTTTTTTTATACATACATATATATATATATGAATATTTATACATGTATTTTATTATATAAGAATCGATTTAAACATTTAAAGAAAGGTTAAGACCAAAAAGATCTTTTTTTTTCTTTCCTCGTTTCTTTTCTATCTTTCTTTCTTTTTTTTTCTTTTTTTCAAATCAATATTATAAAAAAAAAAAAAAAAAAAAAAAAAAAAAAAAAAAAAAAAAAGAAAATAAATAAATTAAAAAAATCGTGTTTTATTTATATCAATATAAATGTCTTTTTAGTGTTAATGCATGCTACGTTGTTATGTTATTTTGTAGAACATCTTAAACGCAACTAATCCAGTTTTTCATGTGGACGTAAGTTGGAGCATACCCAGTAGCTTACAAATTTTATCCTTTTTGCCGAGATATATATTTAGGCTACCATTCGCTTTTATCGTAGAAAAACAAAAAAAAAAAGAAAAGATAAAAAAAATATATCAATGACAAAAATAACAAAGATTAACCGTTAAGAATATATATAACGTTATCAAAAAAAGCGTACGATTTAATTAATTGTTTTATTTTTTTTTTTAAACATGATCTTAGATCACGTTATACACGTTTATTATAATTTCATTTTTGAATCTAGTAGAGCTAACGCCGCTTCGCTAGTCCTAGAGGATGATCACGTCTCGAGATTGCGTGCATTTGTAACCGTAATTAAGTGTGTACGTAATTAACAAATCGAACACGAATCAAAATTGATGGATATAACTATATCTCTCTACTCATTCTCGTATAATAAATAAATATATATATAATATATTTGTAACATATTATACCGCAATAAATGTTACGAATAAACATGTACACATTCATTCATCATTATTTTTTTTTCTCATCTTTTTTTTTTTATTTCTTTCTTTCTTTTACACCCCACACCTCCCAAACAAAAAAAGATTAAACGAATACGACATAAAAGACTTCCCATTCATTAAGACCCATCACTCCATCGTACAGAACAAAAGAATAATGAATAAAATGACACATGTGTAAAAAAAAAAACATTGTAATAATAAAAGAATAATTATTTTTAGAAGGACGAGGTTTATCTGAATCTAGTCCTGGAATATATACCCGAAACCGTGTACAAAGTCGCCCGACATTATAGCAAAAGCAAGCAGACGATACCAATCAGTTTTATCAAGGTAAAAGGAGCCATGCATTAATCAATATACAATTGATACTGATCACGATATTTCTCTTTTTTGTTGCACGCTTTCGATTGGCTCGCTCATTAATTTGAGTATCTTTATTACCCCGTATTTCTATATTTTCCAGCTATACATGTACCAACTGTTCCGTTCTTTGGCATACATCCATTCCCTGGGAATTTGTCACAGGGATATTAAGCCGCAGAATTTACTATTGGATCCTGAAACTGGTGTTCTCAAGCTCTGTGATTTTGGTTCAGCCAAGCATCTTGTCAAAGGGGAACCTAACGTGTCTTATATATGCAGTCGCTATTACCGTGCGCCTGAACTCATCTTTGGTGCCATTGACTACACTACAAAGATCGGTTAGTTCCTTTTTACCTTGGAATTTTTGTTGTAAATAATGACACGTTAATTAATTAATAATAAAATTTATTTTCGGCAGACGTGTGGAGCGCAGGTTGTGTTCTGGCAGAGCTTTTGCTTGGTCAGCCGATATTCCCCGGTGACAGCGGTGTAGATCAACTTGTTGAAATTATCAAAGTACTTGGTACCCCGACGCGTGATCAAATACGTGAGATGAACCCTAACTATACCGAATTTAAATTTCCACAAATAAAGTCGCATCCATGGCAAAAGGTAATTATTTTATATATCATAATATATTTAATCAAAAAAATATATATTGGTACGTTTTATATTAATATTAATAATTTAATATGTACGTATATTATGTCGCGTGCAACACATATATTTATTTAAAGGTCCAAATCCAAATCACACCTTTCATACTAGCACGTAGTAGAGAGACTAATCGACGCGAAAATTCTATAAATAATACGATTATTTATATCTGTATGTGCATTATTTAGTTGTGTCGCGTAAACAATATTTGAGAGATGACTCACAGAGTTCTTTGGAATAATTATTCCCAATTTTCAAAATTGATAGAAAGCATGTATAATTAAACACCTTTTTATGAATAGTTTAAATGACGGACTACAAATAAGCTCCAATCTTACTGTGTTTAATTAAATGCTCTTGATCATATCTATGAAATAGGAATAATTATTTTGAAGTATCCTGTATAACGGCAATTTAGTTAATCCTTTCTCATTGTATATCATTCATCAATACCTGTACTCGTGGTTACAGTATATGCTTCAACGAATGAGTGGACCAAAGTGTTCCACGGAGCACCAAAAAATTAGAGTAAGTGGTCCTAGTCCTCAAACGCATTATTAGATACTGCTGCACAAGTATTCCTTCACTGATCAAATCATTATACTAACCAATTAAATAACTATGATTTTTCTAGCATTTCTATGTTAAACATTTTTATATATTTTTATATATATATATATATACATGTGTAAAAGATGCCCCAGTGTTTTTCCTCGCAATTTTACCAACACATTCTACAAATTAAAAATAAGGCAAACATGGTATTTAAACAATACATGAAACATTAAATGCTTTATTAAAAAGTTATTAAAAAAAAATAATTAAAAAAAATAAAAATACGAAATGAAATTGGACTGCTTTATTGTTCGATACACAACATAGGAATAAATTGTTGATGCAAATTTTAATTTCATTTAAATATTATCATGAATGCAGGACTAGCATTTACGGAGAAGAGAATTTATTGCATTACTAATTGATTTTGCATACTAATTTGATTTATTTATTTTTTCTATATATCTTATTGAAATAACAATTGTGACAAGATAGACCATTTGATCTTTTATATCACCTATTTTATTTTACATTTATACCGTTTTCAATATTTTGTTTATCCTTTTTTACCTTTTTATAAGCGATTAACATTACTAAACTATATCTCCTTTCTATTTGAATTGAAACAAAAAGAAATCAAGATAGACAGAGAATAATAGGTAGGTAGGATAAATACAAAAAAAGAAAATATCACTTACTCTAACGTTTTGGTGATATTTTACGATCCTCGAGAACATATCCAGATGGATAATATTAACATATATATATATAGGTGTGAATGATTGAATAAATAATCGTGTAATAGAAAACCAAGCAACGAGGAGACGGAGACAAACAAAATGTTCTCATCATCGATTATAAAAGAAATAAATAATATTATTAGCAAGTATATGGGGCAATTGGTGTGGAAGTATTTAAAAGAAGAAGAAGAAGAAGAAGAATTAGAGAAGGGAATCGTGTGTTGTTAATAATTATAATATTATTATCGGTTTCAGGTTTTCAGGGCGCGTACACCACCGGAAGCGATGGAACTGGTAGCACGGCTTTTAGAATATACACCATCTCTGAGAATGACCCCTCTACAGGCATGCGCACATTCGTTTTTCAACGAATTGCGAGAAGAAGGGACACGATTACCAAACGGTCGTGAATTACCACCATTATTCAATTTCACCGAGCACGAGCTTAGAATTCAGCCTATCTTAAACCCGATCCTAAAACCGAAATACAGCATGCAGTCTCCCGACAATCCCGGCGGAGGCCAATCGGAAGCGACGAATGCTGCCGCCGCGGGGGCTAGCGGTAACTCTAGTGATAATAGCGTCAACACCAATACACCCTCCACCACACAAACTACCGATCCCAGCCAATCGAACATGGCTTAGAAAAAGAAACAAAAAAAAAAAAGAAAAAGAGAAAAAAAAAATAATAACATACACAGAAAAAAAGAATAAAAAATAAATACGCAACGGGGTGTTCAGAGACCCGTAATAAAAAAAAAAAAGAAAAGGAAAAAAAAACAAACCTAAACGCTAAATCTAAAATAAACGTTTTAAAGATATAAAAGAATGAAAAAAATAATTCTATATAAGAAGAAAGAAAGAGAGTGCGTGTGAATGTACGAGAGAATAAGAGCGAGAGTGAGAGTGAGAATGAGAGTAAGAGTGAAAGTGAGAGTGAAAGTGATAGGGAGAGGGAGAGGGTGAAGGAGAGTGAACGAGCGCGCGCGCAAGAGAGAGGAAGAGAGAGAAATATAATAGCAAAATGATAATCTGAACAGCAAAGTCAAGTTTGCTTCTTTATATTTCGATATATTCATTATTATTATTTTATTTTTATTATGATTACTATTATTATTATTATTATTATTATTATTATTATTATTATTATTATTATTATGTTTATTATTAATTATTAATTATTATTAACAAAAAACTCACACGCAAACAAAAAGCTTCTGACAATTTATATAATATGATATAGTGCAAGAAAATATTTAAATTAAAATATAAGAAAAAGATTTAAAAAAATAATAATGATAAAATATGAAATTTTGAAAATGAAATAATAAAATGCAGACGTGTTTGTAAAAAGGACAAAAGAAATAAGTAATAATACAAAAAATTTAATTTATGGTTGACGAGAACAAAGATCTTCTGAGGAGGATGTCCCCGTTTTATAACAAAATTCTATTAATCTATTCTAACAAATAGATCAACGTGTGTAATGAACGTGTCAAATTTTTACGCTATAGTATAATTGCTTTTCGATCAGTTCTGTGTCGTGTGTGACGGAAAAAATGGAAGAAAAAAAAGAGAAAAATAAAATGAATGAATGAATGAAAGAATGAATGAATGGATGAAATGGATGAATGAATGAAAGAATGAGTGAATGAATAAGTGAGTAAGCGAAAATGAGAATGAACGTGCGCGCGTGCGTATGCGCGGACGAATAAACAAACTAAAAAATAAATAAATTGATTCAACTTTGCGCTGCCAAGCTGAACATTAAATATGATTACTACACGCGCGCGCGTGCATACACACACACACACAACACGTATATGTATATAGGAAAATACGGTGAATCAAGGAATAATTTTCATGAAATTTTTTTGAGACGAATCTTAAGCAGCAACAACACATTATTACTACAAAGTAACAAAATTTAGTTGACAATTTAAATGAGGATTAGGAGAAAAAATAATTTAAAAAAAAAACAATATCCTAATAATAATAATAATAATGATAATAATAATAATAATAATAATAATAATAATAATAATAATAAAATGAGGAAGAGAAGAGAAGAAAAATTATGTAGGATCTAATATTATTATTATATCGTAACAATTTTACAATTAACACAAACACACACGCGCTTAAATGTAGCTTGCGTCGTCACTTAGTTACTGTATCTCTTTTAAAAAGATTCTAGTAAAAAAACAGCTTTGCGAGATAAGGAGAGGGTGGTCGGTGGAGATAGGAATGTGGGGTGAAATGGTAATTGTTATTACGAAGATAAAAAACAGTGACGAACAAATATAAACATTTGAGAAGGAAGAAGAAACAAGAAGACGGTCGGTTATATTGCATACGTCGAGATTAAAAACTATAAATCTTACATTTTGAATAAAAAAAATATACGCGCGTAAACGTTATTATTATTGCTAAATTTATTATTATTATTATTATTATTATTATTAAATTTTGGAATGGTGTAAGGAAAGGAAAAATGAAAAGAGAAATTTGAACGATTCCTCCGCCAGGTTCGTGAAAAGAAACAATTCTTGTATATGAAGAAATTTGTAGACTAATGTATTTCTTTTTCTTTCTTTTTTTTATTTTAATCTTATTGTGTTCAGTAAAATAATTAATGATATGTATAGGTATATGTATATATCGTTGTATAAGGAAGAAAACACGTAATTGAAGTTGTTTATTCTATTAGAAGGTGTAGTGTATAGCACTTTGATTTTGACGTATGTTTCAAAACGTGTGTCCCTGTCGTTGTTTCGATGACGGTTTTTTCCTTTTTCTTTCTTTTCTTTTAAAGTGATATACATATACACATAGGGTAACGGCAATCGAATATGAGAAGACGCTATTTATGTTTGATTGATAGTAAATCAACTGACAGTTTATGTATACTTATTTATACTGTAAAACGGTCTTTAACTAAATTTATATTATATATATATATATTTTACTGTTGACTGCAGATAACTGTCAATTTGGTATTGGTTTAAATAATAAATAAAACGATTTTTAGATAATACTTAAATAATATTTATTATTATTATCATCATTACTGTTATTATTATTATTAATATTATTATTATTATCATTATCATTATTGATAAAACAAAATGAAGAGAAGAAATTATATTGAATGCAGAATATTACTTTTAACTTACTTAATGAGAATAATTTATTACGAGGATAAAATAAAAAATGAAAGTTTAAAATTAATGCGAAATTAATGAAATTTGAAAAACAGCACTTTATATAAGACTCTACTTAAAATGAAAATAAAAAGTAGAAATTATTATTTAAAATTTAAATATACAGCAAGTCTTCTTTTTTATTTTTTAAATAACGAAATAATCGAAAAATATTCAGGAAACTATTCTAGCACTTAACTTGTTTAATTTCGAATTAGTTACTAACATATTAAAACTTGGAGCCGAAGAAGGTTCAATTAAAATAATAACCCTATGAAAATCTCTTTTTTTTACAAATGACTATAAAAACTTGCTGTTGTCTAAAAATACAATGAAATTTAATGTCGTCTTAATGAAATAATCCTTTCCATTTGAATTGGAATCTCATGCGAAGGATCCCTGTTATTTATTTAAATATTTTTAATTATTGGTGCAGTTATTGCAACTATTTTTTGGAAACACTATTGAGTCTCATAAAGCACATGTCTCATATTCAATACTGTTACTCTATATACATACGAATACAACATATGTATGTATCTATGTATGTATGTATATTACTTTTATTAATAATATTAATAATATCGAACAGCTTTTTTTTTATAAAAAGGAAAAAAGAAAAATAAAGAAATAAATGGAAAAATATCAAACTAAACCAAAAGCTTTGAGATTACCGAACGTGGCTTTTCACTGCTATTGCAAAAACTTGAGAATTTGCTCAAAAAGTGGCAGTAAATAAAAGCCATATAAAAATATATTATGCCTATCGATCATGGCTCGACGATACGAAATCGCTTGTTACATATTTTATTTTTATGATTTAATAATTAATGTCTTCTTCGTTAACTGTTCTCATGATTATTTTAACACTAGAATTATTGGTAATTCATTTCTGTTATAATTTCTACGAGATCAGTCAATATAATTTGTTTAAGTATATTCCATTATTATATTAATTTTGAAAAAAAAGAAAGGATAATATCGCAATTAAAGTAATAAAACATTTCTGAAACGTTAAATAATAAATTTGAGTAATTTATTAAAAAGTAAACCTTTTGTAAACCAATCAAAATGATTAGCAGCCTAATAACAGTTCTAGTGTTAATTAATAATCAGATTTATTTTCAGTCTTTATTTTTTTTTACACGCACTTTGGATTCATTAAAAAAATGTTAAACATCATTTTAACAATAATTTTAATTGAACTAACACGCAAAGAAGGATTTTAATTTTTATATAGACATAATAAATTTATTGACGAGTAATAATATTTCTTTCAAACCCATTTCGTGTACGTACTTATAAAATATCTATACGCAAACATATATCTTACGTTTGTTTTCCATCAATTCGCCGGAGGTGATTAAAAAATACGAAGAAGAAGCAGAAGAAGAAGAATACGAAAGAGACGAAAATAGAAAGAATAGAAGAGATAATAAGGAAAAATTGACAAACAAAAAAAATGAATGGGAAAGAGAGAGAGAGAGAGAGAAAGAAATATAAAACGAACATTTTCTCAATGTTATAATGAGAATCTAATGAAAATGCATAAAGTTCTGTTTCTTATCACTTCTCCGCGTCGTTATCTAATAACATTTCATATTATTCTGCTTAATATTTGATTAAAAAGTGCGAATCGATAATGTCAATCATAAGTTTCACACTATCATCATTCTCGTTCGTGTTATGTGTAGTATTTCTATTCGCAATATTGCACGAATAAATAAAACAAAAAAAGAATACATCTCTAACGTTGCATTTTCTAAAAAAAAAAAAAAAACATACACACACACACATTACATTCACATATCATTGCGTCGCAAGAAACATTTCGTAGAACTGCCGCCGCAAAAAAAGAAGAAAAAATAAATCGATTTAGTTCTTTATCTATGAAAAAAAGGACGAAAATAGAAAAGATATAATATTGAACAACAACTAAAAAATAAATAATTAAATAAGTAAATATAATGAAATGAAATAAATAGGCGAATGGGATGGGGAGGGGGATAAAAGAAATGAGAAAATACTAATGCGAGGAATAGATGTTATTGGATATAAAAATTAAAAATAAATAATGATAATAATAATAATAATAATAATAATAATACAAAAAAAGTGAAAAGAAGTGTGAAAGGAAAGTGCAAGAGAGCAAATTGATGATAGTGGACATGTAAGATGATGAATGAATGACAAAGAGAGGGGTGTATGAGCATATATATATATGTACATATATACGTGTTGTATGAAAAGCATGGCATTCCGTAGTCGAGCTGATTGATCTTATTGTTGTAAAGAAAAACTAAAACAAAATATAATGATGCTTAGTGGAAGAGAAAGAGAAAGAGAGAAACAACTGAGACTTCGCTGATGAAAAGTTGTTTTTTTTTTTTGTTTTTTTTTTTTAAAGTAAAAAAAACTATCGTTCGAATCATAATTTCTTTCTCACACGGCTTTGTATATCTTTTAAGTTTGCTTTACTTTTTATGAGGATATATTTTCACTTCATACACCAACCTGTCGGCTGGTTCTTTTTTTCACGGATTCATGTATATAGAGATATATAAATGAGCTAACTGTTTTGTATTTTATTATTAAGTGTTTTATATTTTATTTCTATTTCTTTTTTTTCTTTTTTTTTTTTTTTTAAATTATATTACAAACGTATTATATGTATTTAAAATGTTAGCTTGTGTGTTCTTTATATATATTCCATGTTATAATGTTTTATTTTATTTTATTTTATTTTATTTTATTTTATTTTATTTTATTTTATTTTATTTTATTTTATTTTATTTCATTTTTGTTCTCTTCTGGCTTCAAAAAAGAAAAAGAAAAAAGGAAACAGATAGCTCGGTTTCTCTATGATGTTCTTACTATCGATATAAGTATAAGGAGAAAAATATCTTTATGCGTTAGGTGCAATTAGTTGCAAATTATATGAATATTCTATAGTGTGTACATATTTATGGCGTTTTAGGCTGACAGAAAAATGATTAATTGCAAGAGAGAAAAGAAAGAAAGAAAGAAAGACAAAAAAAAATAGAGAAAATTTTTAAAAAGCAATTATTGGGATCCTAAATATGCATATTGAATGATGATTATAAATAAAATGTATCAACTCTCCTAGCCAATGAAATTTTTCATGCGGCAAAAATTAAATTCGAAAAAAAAAAAAAACAGAAAAAAAAAGTATATAAGTATAAATACAAAAGGTTTTTGCTAGCAGATAGTTGCCTAATAACTACGATAATGATAACGATAACGACGATGATGATAATGATGATGATAATGAATAGATTTCACTGTTTGATATTTGATCGTTTCTAATCATTTTTTTTTTTTTGAGGCTCGGACACTAGACGATTTAAACAAAGCACATAATTATTTCCGATGCATAGTTATTCGATGTTTTGGAAAATAAATTAAGTGTACAATAATGAAAGTCTACGTTAGTATAAATGTATACATATATATTATATAGGTATATATATGTATATACCTATCTATGTATACACAAGTAGATTGATTAATTAATTAATTTTAGTAATAGCGATATTAATGATATAATAATGATAACAATATTGTGCTATTGTACAAACGAAAAACAAAAAGAGAAGAGCAGAAAACAAGTAATGAAATAACGGAAGACAGATAACGATGATAAAAACGATTACTGATAAATGTTTTCTCTAAACCATAAACATTTTTCTAGTTTGCATGAAAATTATCACCGCTAAAACTACCATCCTATCACCAACACCAACACGAATACCACCACAATCACCGATTCTCCTAAAAACCCGCATCATTTTCACAATTCTTGATGCACATGTTAAATGAAAGAAAGAAAGATTTAAAAAAGTGTAATGATTGTATAAAAATTATTAATAAATTAATTCAATATGTGTATATATATATATATATATATATATATATAATACACACATATATACATGTATAGTAAGTTAACTATCTCGATTGTAGTTGGTTTGTTCGTTGTTAATGTTCTCGTATTATTATTCTAATCGTCGATTATATTTCTCGATCGATTAATTATTTTATTTTTTACTGTTGCATCTCTCTTATCGTTGTATTATTATTATTATTATTTTTATTATTATTATTATTATTTTTCGTAGTCTTTGTCGTCGTCGTCGTCATCGTCACTTGCATTAAAATGACTATAGGATCATTGAAAGACAAATCGAGCCTTTTAGTTTCATCATATTTTCAGCAATACATTTCATTATTCGTAATTCTAATGTTAAAATTCATTTTAATTGACATTAGATTGAAAAAAAAAAAATGTTCATTTCAATATATTATTCATATCCAACTTTCGTGCTTCCTCATCTGTAAATCTTATGCGCGTAAATAATAATTATTGATGATGATGATGATGATGATGATTAATGCTAATAATGGTAATAATAATAATATCTAATAATAATAATAATGATCGTGATCTAGATACTTTGAAAATAACCGAGATAATCCTCAATAAATCGTCGAAACGTGTTTTTATGTATGTAAATCCTAAATGCAGTTTGAGGGTCACGCTGATACTCATAAAAATATGAAAAAAAAACACGTTGATAAAAGAAAACAAAAAAAAAAGGAAGATAAGAGAACGAAAGGAAAAATTTTTGAAAGAAATTTAGACATTCTAATGTTTTTTCTATCAAAAAACTAAAAGATTTAATATATTTATAGGCTTTTCACTTTTGCATTGAAAATCTGTCCACGAAACGTTTTCACGCTTTTGTAGTAAATAGTAATAATAAGTAATTCAAGAAAAAAAAAAGAAAATAAAGCAAGAAAGTATCCTAGGCAGACGAATCTCAGAAAATACGAATGAAGGGATAAAAAAATAAAAAGTAAAAAGTGAAAAACAAGAAACATAAGAAAAGAAAAAAGAAGGAGAAAGATGGAACAGAACCGGCACCAATATTCCATAATAATAATAATAATAATAATAATAATAATAATAATATAATCATAATATTAATAATAATTTATTTATGTTTGCTACTTCCTTAAAGCACACATGATGCAACGGATTAATCGGAATGAAGAAAAATAAATTATAAAAATATATCAATCGTATGAAATGGATAAAATTAACCCGCGTGTGTTCGTAGACGATTAATCCGCTTCTTCTCATATATATATATATATTAAAATATATAAATATATATAATGATCTAAGAAAAGATATTTGCACAAAAGAATGATATCTATCATTTTTATCTTGTGTAAATCTTGATAAGTAAAAACACATCTTATATTTAATACTAAGCATCTGTCTTGTTGGTCTTTGTGTAAATAGTTAATGATGATAATGATAATATTAATAATCATCATAGTAAAATAGGATTAACAATAAAAATAATAATAAAACAGTAATATTATTCCTTTGTATCGGTAACAGATATAATAATTATTTTTAAAATGTTTATGGCACACCTCTTGTATAGAAAAATCGTTCGAAAATGAAGAAGAGGTGAAAGAAGAGAATGATCATTTTTCTTTCGTTATTATCGATTAGATATAACATCATTCAAAAGCACGCGAAAAATGTCAGAACATCCTCTTCAGAAGTACATATTCCTTTTTTGGAACGCACGTGATAGCTATTTAAATATTTGCAAGAAATTCTTTTGATTTTTGGCAAAATTCTTTTTACAAGTTCGAAAAAAGAAACAAAAAAGATAAAAAAAGAAAGAGAGAATCTCTCGAATTTTATGTTTCAATTTATCTAGATGAAAAACTTTAGAAATTTAATGACGCCACTCAATGAATACTTGCTATTTGTTTCTTCCTTTTCACGTTGATATATAACAATTTATTATTAATTATTAATTTTTATTTAATATTTTTTATGTTATGTGTTACAACAAGAGTAAGATCTCATGTTCGATTTTAAATGCTCAAAAAATATCTACTATTATTATTACTCATATCCTTACTTTTCCTCTTTTTTTTTTTTTTCTTAAATCTTTAAAAATATAACGCGTTAGTTTTTATACTGCGCGATTCTATGTGGTCCACTACCTTCCCCCTACCCTTCTGTTGCTTTTTTCTCTTAACTCAAAAAATATGAAAAATACGAAATGACCGGACTGTTTTCTTATTCGGAAATCGCACAGGAATAGATTGTTGATTGAAATTATAATTACGAATGAAGTAATAGAATCTATGGAGAATAGAATTAATTGCATTACTAATTTCTTCTTCGTTTTCCTTAATTGGAAATGAAAAGAATTAAGGAATTGGTTCTCCTCGATTTATCCATCGTTAGGAGTAATGGAATTATTTAATCATTGTCGTACTGGTATTCCATAATGTACTGAACAACCATGTAATTGAATCCTTAAATGTTGATGAAATAAATATAAAAAAGGCTGTGCAGTTAAGTTATTTTTGTGTATTCAAATAAATATCGGTAATGTTCTTCTTGTGCTACGCTAACAACGAATTCCAGTCCGTTATCATTTCGTATTTTGATTAGAACTTTTTAATTAAGTACTTAAGAGCTTATACTTATATAACAGTTTTTTGTTTTCTTATTTTTACTTATGGAATATACTAATAGAATAATAATTTTTATAATGAAATATTTCGTATAACGAGACGAAATTTGTCACTAACAA
>NW_014569645.1:357805-367383 GCF_001313835.1 Polistes canadensis
ATATATATATATATATATATATATATATATATATATATATATATCTCGAAATAAAATCTTTTAAAGAGAAAAAAAGAAGTAAAGAGAAATAAGCAACACTTTTGAAAAAATAATATAGTTAATTAAAGAAAAAAAAAAAAAAGAAATAATAATAATTAAATCCCGGTCTATAGACGGTCGCTCTCTGTTTACACTGCATAATATCGTATTCTAGAGGAGGAGAAGGACGTCAAGGAGGCAAAGGAAGAAGAGGATCAGGAGCAGCAGGTGGTGGACGGCGAATAAAAATACGAAAGAAAGAAACGAAATAATGCAAGAGAATAGAGTGAAAGAAAGGATGCGAATCTTTTTCCAATGGATGACGATCTTTCGCGGCGATAAAATAATTTTAGACGATGGTGATATATCGATGATGATAAAAATATGATTAATAATAAAAAAAAAAAAGGTATGGTCGAGTGCGAAGATCATGATTAAAAAAAAAAAAAGGAACCACGATGATATAAAGAATGAATATTTGGCCGAGTACCAACAAGGAGCGAGTCGTTCAATGTTATTCGTGAATGTACGATACTAGGGAAAAATTGTTTTAAATTAAAAATACATAGCGACACGTAAAATAATAAATAATAATATTAATTACCAAGCAAAACACAAAAAAAAAAAATAACAAAAAAGCAAAAAAATAAAAAAGAATATTTACTACGCAATCGAAAATAATATAATAATGATAAAGATACGCAACATATACAACCACATACACACACACACACACAGCTCAAAATTGCAAGGATAAATAAGTAAAGAAATAAATTAATTAAAAAGAAATATGTATAACAGAAAAAGAGTAGTGCTATTTACTACCGTGAGAAACACACAAAACATACAATGCATACACATACATTCAAATAAAAACACGCCTATGAAATAAAGCGCGCTAATTAAAAGACAAGAAGAAAAAATGGAGAACAAAGTTAATATCGACGATTGGAAGATAGGAAAGAAAAGATAGAAAAGGGGTAGTAAACGAGAAAAGGGGTAATGGTTAAAGGGCGAAGTTGAAGAATGAATAAGGCCGATTTTTGATTGGCTATGTTTGTGCGTGCGCGCGTGCGTGTATAAGAAGCGTGACGTCTCTCTGCCGTGTAAAAGTGGAACGGTACGAATGAATGATGTATGTTTGTGTGTGTATATGTGTGTGTGCAAACGATAGAAAGAAAACAAAAAAAGGGGTTGGGGGTGGTTAGGGGAGAAAGAAAGAAATGAAGGGATGAAGGGAGGAAGGAAGGCAAATGTGTCTTCTTCAAGGGAAGAAACAAACATTTTGGTAGCAGCAGCAGTAGCAGCAGCAGGACAGTGCGAAATAATAAGCCTGAAGCATGTACATACATATATATGTATGTAATATATAAATACAAAAGCGCATATATATGAATATGTATATGTATGTATAGGTAACTCTATGATGATTACACCTATGCGGAAAAATAAAAGTAGTAAAGAAAGAAAGAAAAAAAGAAAAGAAAAAATTGATTAAATAAGCAAACAAACAAATAAAACTCTTATTACGATTACTATGTTTAATATTATGGCGACAATTATTATATAATTACCGATGTTCTATAAATATAAATAAACTATAAATAAAAATACTAATTAAAAGAAACACAAACAAAAGAATAAAAAAAGAATAAGAAATAAAATACCGTTCGTTTCGCTCCGTTTAAATTCAACGTAATGAATTATCTGTTTTTAGTTTTACATGATTATTAATTATATAGTCGATATCATACTTGTAGTATATTGCTGAATGTGTTTAAACGAGAATCGATACGCCTTCGTTAATACTAAAGCTCTATATAATATACTATTATTATTATTATTATTATTATTATTGTACATTTTTGTGGTTTATTTAACAATAAAATATTAACAATAATGTTGACAAAGATGCTATTTAATTCGAACTTGATTTTTTCGTTGTCGTTGCTGATTAATACATATACACACAAATGATAATTATTATTATAATATTATTATTAAAACATTCTCTCTTATACAGGTCTTAAATTACAAGTTATTAACCCTTTTATCGTTCATATTTTACTATTTCTACTCCTAATTATTAATCCTTTTGTAGGTCATATTCGATATTTCGTTAATAAAATTTACACTTTTCTTTTTGTGCTTTTCAAATTTTTTATTGGTACAAAATTAATCTTCTAGATGATCATTTTTTAATTCCATTATTCGTTAATCCATCTCACTAATTATTATAATTAGTTGAATTCATTTAATTATATTTATTATTCATTTAAAATTTGGAACCCCCTGAGGTAACCCTGAGGTTGAAAATAATTCATTTCTTTTTGGTTAAATTATGAATTTTTAGTCAAAATTGATGCGCAAAACTTGTCGCAACACCCTTCCGTAAAAAGATGAGAATCGTGTGAGGAGACAGAGTAGAAAATACATTTTCCTAGAAATATATGATAATAATCAGCCAAGCAATACTTTCCTTATCATCGCTCCACTAACAACTTCCTCTTCACCGTCACGAGGTCCGATGCAATTACTGCTACAGAGGTATTGAAGTAATGGTAAACGATACTTTCCACAAAAATCAACGAATTTTACATGTTCAACGCGATTATTGAAAAATACACCTGTACAAAAAAAACAAAAATAAATTTAATATTTTATATTATTGTTTTAAAAAAAAAAACAAATGAAGAAAAATTTTATGCATCTGTGGTTGATTTTGTTCGTGAAAGTGCGCGTGCCCGTGTGTACTGGGTGTACTCGACAGAAAGTGAGAATATAAAATGTATTTCAAGTATTCTTATTAGATAAAATGACATCCTATATATTGTAAATATAACATATTATGATAGTGTATGACGAAATAATCATACAACCTTTGTAATATTGGAAAAATTGAGAAATAATGAATCCCTGACCTTTACACTTAGGGTTCACACAACGGTGTCCACTGTTCAAATATTCCACAAGATTTTTAGGAATGTGTTCTTCGTCGTATTGCATATCGTTCATTTTAATAATTCGTGCGGCCAACTCCAATAAGGAGGGAGGATTGTGCGTCATGTCCGATACGAATCTGACCACAAGAGGATTATCTCTCAGAGAAAGCTAAAAAACGATAAAACGAACACTATACGTAATACATATATACTTATGTATTAATACGAGCTATGCATAAGGTGTTTGCTACTAACAAGATAAGACGAACGATAAGAATACATGATATAATTCAAGTAATGCTAGTTCTACAAAGAATAAGAGCATGTAAACAGGCATACATTAGAAAGAAAGAAAGATAGAAAGAATTAGTATAAGCAGTGTCCCATATGCACACACTTTATACATTTAAAACGAAAAACCTAATTATTTATCTTGCATGGAACACGATATAAGAAGAAAAATAAATATATTAGACTATTCTTTTTATATTAAAAGAAAAGAAATACGAACTAAGACACCCTATATATATATGAATGTACGATAATAATTTAGGTTAGATTTGTATTTAACCTCTGTCAAACATCTCAGCGTGATAATTTCCGTAGGCAACGTTTTCAATCTGTTCTTATGTAGTAGGAGGGATTTAAGATTCGTTAGATTTGCTATTGAACTCGGCAAACTCTCTATCATATTATCGCAGAGTACCAAGGCTTGTAATGATTTTAATTGACCTAATGTCGAGGGAACTTCGGTCAGTCTGTTACCTCCTATTGAAAGTACTTGCAATCTGTCGAAAAAGACAATTAATTATGATGTTATTGTTCATCATATTGCACACATTATCATTACTATTATTTATACTATTTGATTTATTTTGTTTTTCTTATAATAGAAAGCTGTGTATCAGGATACCGTTGTAATTTCCATAGATCCTTGTTGATCCCTGTAATTTGATTTCCACCGAGATAAAGATACTTGAGCTCGTGGAGATCAAGTATTTGTTCAGGAAATTCTCTTAATCTGTTCCCACTTAAATTGAGCTCACGCAGACCGGGTAAATTGTCGAAGCTTTTTGGCAAAGAATCGTTAGTTAAATTATTATTCCTAGCGATTAAACAGGTCAATGGACAATCACCAAGGAAATCCGGAATTCGGTTTAAACCGCTATTTGATATGTCCAATGCATTCAAATTGGTAAATCGACTAATGCTAGGTGGAATAATGTTAATACGATTTTGATGAACCAAAATGGTATCCACATGTTCGGGACTTTTCATCATGACAAAATGTTCGTCCAATATGTAACTGTCAAGCATCAAATATGACAAATCTAAAGTTCTTGAGTTGCCATCTGAATCACTCGAATCCGAAGTATAGTTCTCCATTACAAAAATAAAAGCTTTTATTCGGTTTCTTATTTTCAATTGTCCTCTGCAAAATTACATATACGAAGAAAGAATTACGTAAATTGACTTATTGCATACTGAGGCGAGTCGATAAAGAACGAAAATAAGAATGGATGCATAATGATGACAATGAAGAAAAAGAAAGAGGAGGAGGAGGAGGAGGAAGAGAAGAAGTAGAAGAACGATGATTTCTGATAAGGTCAAACGTACGATATACTTCAAAAGAAAGATCATCGGAAATATTAAATGATTCGACAATCGTATATAAAGCTTCGATTATTATAATTGAAAAAGATAATAGACAGGCCCGGCTCGAAGATATGAAGTACCCTTAGACCAATTTAATTTCCAGCATTGTAATCGGAAAATGAACATCTTGAAATGAACAAAATATATGTTGCAACGCAGTATACAAACGTACTCTACATACCGAAAGATTATTTTTAAATTTAGCGCGACAGAAGGTTCAACGGGATGGAGAGAAAGGGTTGGGTGCATATATAACACTAGTCAATAAAACAAATCACCTGAGAGATGGCGGTCTTTGCTCTCGCTTCTAGAATAGCTTTCACTCGTAACTGTTTACCTTGATATTTCGTGAGTTATTCTTTTTCTCATAGACTTACTCTTATTTTATTCCGTTTGTTAACTTGTCTAATAGTTGTAGTCGGTTTTTTATTCTATCAATTGATACTTGAATCAAAAAATTTGTAGGATAGTTAAAGATAGATGGAACGGTATAGAAAAACACATGATTGTTCAAACAGCAATGACCGAGAACGCACGGATCGGGACTGAACGATAGTTGCCTTTATCAGTTTACTTTATAAGCTCGTTCCGTTCATCGGTATTTATCGACGAGACATACATATATGTACTTACTTACTTACATATAAAACCACCAGCGTCGTTTAAATCTAACATCTTTATCTACAAGTTCGATTACCAGTTTTGTTACCGAAAAGATAACGGATAAATTTTATGGCAAATCTTATTCAAGATATCTATCATTAGTCAGCAGATTTTTATGCAAAAACATATTTCACATATTGCTGCAATCATTTGAAAATTTACAGGGAAGTTTCGACTAAACGTTTCCTACGAACGCGATCGATTTATTAAAGAAAGATTCTTGGAAAATAATTTTATAGTAATCAAATACAATTACTACTGCAAAAGTTTATTTCTACAAAATAATGATATTGAAACAAATTCGGTAATATAATATACATTTTATCGACAATTGATAAGGTTCTATAATCGTATCAATTATCGATAAAATAGTATAATTATATCGACTTTCGATAAAAGTTAAAATACTATCTAAACCAATTTGAAAAAGGCTTAATAGAAAAATAATACTTTTAATAATTAGTTATCTATTTTTTTGAACAATATCTCGCGAGAAACGAACGATAATTTCCGAATTATTTAGAATCGATATAAGTCGAATTTAAACAGCTCGCGCAGCAAATTAAAATAATTTTATGTTTTTAAAATATAATATTACGCGGGCTAATAAATAATTTCTAAACTTTTAACTAAATAATAGGATAGAAAACAATCACCTCAACAAGAGTTAAAGAAGTGTAAAAAAAAAAAATTTAATTATTAATTGCCCTGTTAAATACATGAATTTAATCAACGAGAGGAGGAAACCTATCCTGAACTATAAAAATAGACGATAGAATATACAATTTTCATGAGGAATTCCTTTATCGAAATTACTCATGTGCTCATCAATAAATAATTTAAGCAATTACTATCAGTAGCTCGTGCCGATTAGGATCTTTCTTCCTCGGCATAATTGACCATTGGAGGGATTTCAAATTTTTGTACTCACTCGTTACTAGCTGTTATATCACACATATGTGACATTTTAAAATTAAAATGCCGCATATATGAAATATGAACAATAGCATTAGAAGTTCTGCGATGGCTCCAAAACACTCCTACTTAGCAACTAGTATTGTAAACTAACGATGAGAAAGAAGTCCTTCGTCATATCTCTAAAACAAAATAGAATATAACGATAAGTTATCTGGGATATGATCCAAAATCGTATAAAAAAAAATCGAATACAATATAAATAAAAATGAATACTTACAATGCATTCTAATGGGATGCAGCTCAGTGGCACCATGGTGATGCATCTCGCGTGAATCTAATAACGCGTTATTAACGAGAATAAGAAACTATAGATGAGTTTCTTATCGCGAAACCGAAATTTTATTAAACGGCGAACAACACTGACTCTAATTCGCGTTCGATTTTAAATTGTTTTGTACCCGATCACTGACTCTAAAGCGAACTCAAAGACTGCTTTGCTCACAGTCAATTGAAACAAACAAATTTCACACTAAAAAAAGTAGTAAACTCTGCATTCTTTTAATAATTAAGTAATATTTCTAACTAGAAGTAATATCTAACTTGTAAAAAAGAAAAATTCTTGACGAAATCCTTATTATTCTATTTTTATCTTTGGTAAATATCTATAGAAATATTTGAATTTATATATTTATTATAAAATTTTAAATAATTGTATTTAATTTTTAGTGTGAAAAATGTGTGTGCCTTCAAAAATGCATTTATACATATATTTCAAAAAGTATACATTTAAAGCATTCAAATAGAACAAATCTCAAAGATTTGTTGTAAAATCCAACGATGATCACCTGTAACAAAAAGAAAACTATATTAGTCATACAGTCAAAAAAGTGATACAACTGCCTGACATTAATCGTCCAATTCACAGATGCACTTTTCAACTGAATTCTCTATTTATTTTAATCAAATCTCTATTTACCGTTGCAATAAAATAAAATTTAAACGCGTGATTTTACATTTACATAAAATATATATAAAAATAAAGAAATAGGAAAAGTACAAATATTAAGTGACTACAAAAAATAATATCTATTAATTATTACGAAATACTTTTTTAAATTGCATTATATAGAACAGAAAAATTAAAAATTTAATAAAATACAATCATAGAGAAAAATCTCAAAAACAAAATAAGAAAAGAGAAATTATTGTAATTTTTACCGATCGTTATTTAAGCTTGAAAATTTAATATTACGAAAATTTTAATACTTTTGACTCTAACTAAACACTTATGCATCTTATGACGATATAGACACGACTTTGGTGTCCCAAGGAGATGGAATAGTCCATCATCTCCAATTACAACTACAAATTAGTGACGAGCAAAAAAGTAACACAATAAAATATGAAATGTGACTAGAGAGCTATTCTCAAAAAGTTCGAACTTGCTGTCGAACCTTTGAAAATAACTCTATAGCAAGTAGTTGGCCACTTGATACCACAAATTTGTGGGGGCCTCTTCGGCATTAGCCTCTTCGGCATTTAGCCTCTTCTTTCTTCATTCCTGAAAACTGCAATTGGACATTTTCTACGCGCGAGCGAGATAAGATATCTCATATTTTTTTTGCAAATTAACTCGTATTTTGTTTGAAAATTCTAATTCTCAATTAATAAAAAATTAATTTACATTTTCCGTTAATTATTAAAGCCTGTGAACCATCAATGAACTTAGAGTTCATTGACCATACACATATGCASGAACACAATTAATCGAATGTCCAAGCAGATAATTATAAT
Source organism: Polistes canadensis (assembly GCF_001313835.1). NCBI lineage: Eukaryota > Metazoa > Arthropoda > Insecta > Hymenoptera > Vespidae > Polistes > Polistes canadensis. Next base: position 365,818 of record NW_014569645.1, read on the forward strand.
CGATGACCTAAAAACACATCGCACTTTTTATGTCAAGCAATAAAATGAAATAGAAATAAATAATGCAATAAATGTAAGGCATTCTATTGCAATATTTTCATTTCATTCATTCCTTACATATTAAAATATATATAAAATATTTCTAATTATAAGAGAAAATCACGATTGTGCGAAGTGTTAGTTATAATACTTAAAACTAAGTATCAAATTCATCAAAGAATTTGCGAATTTGATTTCGACTCTATCTCGTTCAAGATAGAATCGAAATAGAAATGAATCTTACAAAACGTTGCAAATCCCTTTGAATCATGATACATCATAAGAATTACAGAAGAATCACAAAATGAAATTACAAAGCAAGCGTAAAAGAATGAAATGAAATAATTTTGTGACAATTCTGTATAAACCAGGAGGCGGAATTTCCACTCCGGAGTGGAAGCAAGCCTAGTGCCTTTCCTGGATCCTACCTACTTAAAATTAAAGTTTTCACATTCGCTCAGAAAAGGATGCTACCTGCCTGCCAATTACCCTTATTTAAAATGAACAAACATACTTGCATACCCACCCACACACTCCACGATTCTCTCACATACCACCAGGGTGCAAAATCCTAAACTAGAGAGCATGCCCCGGGGCACCTCCGACACCCTAGTTCAAACGCGTGTTTTCTAATTTTATGGGTATACGTACTTTTTGCTGTAATCGTCTGCCAAGGCTAGTGATTATTGCAATAATAACTAAAGCAAAAATACTGGTATATACTAGTATATATGCATACTAATATAATACAAGTATTGTAAAATCTCCACAAATAAATGTGGGAACTCTACTATTCAAAACGATTTTATATATTACAAAAAAAAAAAATAGAAAAATTAATAATATAAATATAAAAATACAAATATTCGTATTTTTCATACAATAAATGATTCTACAAGTAGTACTCCAAGTGTTGAATGATGCAATAATTAAAAACTATCGCGAAACGATGTACAAAACACTACCTAATACGCACACACAGGTGTAAAGTACATCGTGCAACCACTAGCACAATAACAGCCGCCAATAGGGGAAAAACTTAAAACTAAACCCACACTAACTGTTTCTCACCCATACGTGTAACACCTGGGCACACGCATAGATGAAAACGCAGAAAGTATGGGGAGGAGAAACGGGAGATTAGTGTATTAGAAGCTGAAAATCCTGATCTAAAAAAATGTGATTAAATACACATAAATACATAATACATAAATATACAATTTTATAAAAATTCATCTAAGCGGCTAAGGACTCTACAATTTATTTCATAAATAATATATAACTTTAAAGTCTTTAAATATCTTTTTTAATATCTTTTAATTTATTTACAAACCTCGGACGACTCCTTTCATTAAGTTGGCTGTTCTAATAAAAGAACTGGGCTTTGAGCCACCACTTAACTGCAAGAATCTATCCGTCGCGAATTAGTTTGTCTTCTTGCTCATGTATTTATAATATCGAAGTATTGATATATCGAAATTAATCGCGATTAGATAAACTAAGTACGAAGCAATGCATGTAAGACAT